>NC_056741.1:780854422-780909422 GCF_019279795.1 Protopterus annectens
TGAATTCTTAATCCATTACAGAAACTGTGTTAGTGCTAATATAGAAATATGGAGGAAATAACTTTTTAAAGTTGTAATAGAAAATGTATGTGTTTTAGATGTTTAATATATTTTTATAGGTGATGACATCCTTGGATGGTTATTTATATATTTATTTATTTACATATATGTATATTTATATATGCAGAGATAGTTTCACTTTTATTATTTATGTATTTATTACATTTTAAACCATAAAGTAGGTTTTTAATAATATATAAACATCTATTCGTGTATTTTATTATATTTTATTTTTACACATTTGATAGATAATATATATATATATATATATATATATATATATATATATATATATATATATATATATATATTTAATATATATAATAAATTTGTTGTTCTGGTTGAATGTCCCCAAAGAGTATGATTTTAATATTGTATATTTCCACATTCCATGTATTTATGATTGTTCTAAATCTATTTTATATGTTTTTGTTGCAATATGGTATTATGTACCTTTTTGATTATAAAGGAGATGCTTCATGGCATAATTTGGTGATTTTATATTTTTTAAACAATCTATAGTATGTGTAAAAGGTGTGTTGTTATGATTCATTGGCTATGCATAGTGAATCCCATGTGCTTATGATTATTCATGAGTATTGTGAGCTGATTGGTCCACACTGTGGGTGTGAGCATTTAAAAGCGGACCCTCGTGTATTTTGTTTTATCTTGTTAGCACTTGATTTGGATTAATTTTTATTTTGTTTTTGTTAATAAAGAGTTTATCGCTATATTTACTTGATCATTTGTTATTAAAGATAAAAAAGTTCAATTAGATAATGCTTACTTCAAAGAATGCCTGCAATTAAGACTAGCACTGAAGGGATTGCATATGTGGCGCTTCCCCACAGGTTTAGTAACAAATTCTGTTTTACACAAAGAACTTCTTTCTATGTTTGATTGCCATGGCTCTGAATACATGGAGCTTGTGGTCAAACATAATGATATGTTACTGACTGATTTAATAAAGGAAGCAACAGAACTGGATGCTAAGGTTACACATGATACTGCACATGAGGAGACCATATTTGACTACAACCGGATGTTTAAAAGTATTGAGCATGAAATGTTATCCATCAAGAATAGAAAAATGAAGAAAATTGAGAGGGATAAGGCCCAATATAATGCAAATATGGCCTACCCTCTGCCTCCTAGGTCACAAGTGTGGAATATTAATACTAATTCAAACACAGATTCTTTACCCTCAAGTAATCAGGATTCTTTTTTAGACCAGGAGAAATTTCCTCCATTGAGGAGGTCCAAGAGACTGAGGGACAGGTACAACCACAATAATCAGGGTCCGGGGACATTTTCTGTGAATGGAGGACAGGGGGGTCAATCGAATTACCAGAGGGGAGGGAGGGGAGGACATCGGGGGAGGAACTAATCCCGCAGGGGCAACTGTCTGACAAATGCATTGTCCTTAAGAATTCAAGTGGGGATTTTAATGTATTTAATTTTTCTGCTATGAAAATTGATGTTAATGTTTGTGATTTGCTTGCAAAAGATTTAATGTTTGTTCATTTTAGGAATTATAACTTAGCCCTAACATTGGTTGATTTGAAACAGTTCACAAGGAAACTAAACCTTAATGTTTTATTTAAATCAGTGGAACAAGTTAGTAACCCTTTGCGTATATCCAGCACTTACAATCCACCTGTCCATCCCTCTATTTCAGTTTTTGAAAGATTATGTGAAAGTGATTTGAGGAAACTACAGAAAAAGACATGTCAAACAAACTTAAGTGATGGTGAGTCTAAAGGTTTAATTATTTGTAGACAAATAAGGAAGTGAGAGTGATTAAACCTGACAAGGGAGGGTGGATTGTGATTATGGACCTATGTGATTATAATGTAAGAATGAAAAAATGTTGGATGGAGTCGCATATGAAAAGATATCTTTGAATGAACTTAATGGTACTTATAAAAAGACTAGAAACAAGTTAAAGGATTTGTTCATCGATGGTTCTATTTCTATTGATGAATATCATTTTTTATCTGTTCCCCATCCAAAAATCCCTTGTATATTTGGTTTGCCCAAAATACATAAGAATATTTCTGATCTGCCCATGCATCCAATTGTGAATTGGAGAGGGTCCATCACATACCCCCTTGCTAGGTTTTTAGATATTAAATTGAAATCTTTGGTGGCTGAGGAACCAAACCTTTGTGATTCATGGGATTTCTTGCACAGAATTAACAACATGGAATTTATGGATACGGGTTTGTTCATCACTATTGATGTTAAAAATTTGTATACCTCAATCCCCCATGACATTGGGGTTGAGTGGGTTTGTGAGTATTTGTTGGAGACAGGTGTGTCACTGCCTAACATCAACATGTATGAACAACTCTTTGAGTTAGCCCTAAAGAACAATTGTATATACTTTGAAAATTAATATTTCATCCAAACTGTGGGGGTGGCAATGGGCTCCCCTTGTGGGGGACTTTATGCTAATATGGTTATGTTACAGTGGGAGAAGAAATTTCTTTTTAATTCCCCCTTTTATAACCACTATGAAATTTACATAAGGTTTTTGGATGATATTTTTATATTTTGGGACGAGCCTGAAAAATTGATCAATGAATTTTTGGATTACATTAATAATTCAACATGTTTTTTGAAATTCACACATACAATTGGTATAGATGAGATTTCCTATCTTGTTGTTAGATTACAGAAAGATTACATATTGGGAAAGTTTGTTTCAGAGATTTACCATAAGGAAACCTACTCTAACAGCGTCTTACACTTTGACAGTTCCCAACCATATAGACAGAAGAGAGGGGTAGTGAAGAGCCAGTTTGTGAGGGCTGCCTGAATGGTTTCATGTTTAGAGTCATTTCTCATTGAATGTGAACTGTTAAAAAATATATTTTTGAAAAATGATTATCCTATTGATTTGGTAAACAACCTTATGTTGGAAGTTAATAACAAGAAGGAGAGAGGTTTCTTTCATGCTATTTTAACTAGTGAAAACAGTATGGTATCTCTTAGTGGAATGAACAATAGTGGTGAGGAAGTCATGTTGATGTCCAGTGTGGATCATGGAATAAAGAATACGGGTACTTATATCAATAGTAATAATTCTAATTTTCATTCAGCCTTCATCACAACCTATAATTTGGAGAGCAGGGAAATTGTAGACATTTTGTTAAAAAACTGGGTTATTTTATCCTCATGAAGTGAAGTCAAACAATGTGTGGGTGAGAAGCCTTTGGTTGTCTATAGGAAGGGTCAATCCCTTAAGAACATATTTGAGTGTGGGGACCACATACGATTTGGAGGACATATGAAAACATGTAGCCTATATAGGTATTGTGAGTATATAATTGAAGGATCCACCTTTATCATAAATGGTTTGAAGGTATCTTTAAAGAAAAATTGTAATTGTCAAACAGAAAGGGTGGTATACTGTGCTTTTTGCTGTAAATGCCCCTGTTTTTACATTGGGAAGACAGAGAGGAAACTAAAAAGCCGCATTTACAAACATTTGAGAGATATTAGATTAAAAAAGGAATTAAATTCACTAGCCAAACATTGTGCTGAGTATGTTGGCCATAGTTTCTAATTTACAGTGATTGAACCATTGGTGTACAACCCGAGAGGTGGACCATGGCCATTGCCTCTTGAGAGAAATGAAGCATTATGGCAACTCAGAACTAATGCTACACAATGGCCAGGCTTGAATGAGGCCTTTTCTGTTACTTGATTTCGCAAACTAAAAGCACTTGAGAGATGATAGTATGGTCCCTTCAACCCTTTAACCAGTTAGTTAGTAATTTTAAATTTTTTTTATCAGGGTAGAAATATGGAGGAAATAACTTTTTAAAGGTGTAATAGAAAATGTATGTGTTTTAGATGTTTAATATATTTTTATAGGTGATGACATCCTTGGATGGTTATTTTTATTTATTTATTTACATATCTGTATATTTATATACGCAGAGATAGTTTCACTTTTATTATTTATGTATTTATTACATTTTAAACCATAAAGTAGGTTTTTTAATAGAATATATAAATATCTATGCATGTATTTTATTACATTTTATTTTTACACATTTGATAGATAATATATATATATATATATATATATATATATATATATCTATGTATTTATTTAATATACATAGTAAATTTGTTGTTCTGGTTGAATGCCCCCAAAGTTGTATATTTCCACATTCCATGTATTTATGATTGTTCTAAATCTATTTTATATGTTTTTGTTGCCATATGGTATTATGTACCTTTTTGGTTATAAAGGAGATGCTTTATGGCATAATTTGGTGATTTTATATTTTTTAAACAATCTATAGTATGTGTAAAAGGTGTAGTGTTATGATTCATTGGGTATGCATAGTGAATCCTGTGTGCTCATGTTTATTCATGAGTATTGTGAGCTGATTGATCCACACTGTGGGTGTGAGTTTTTACAAACGGACCTTCATGTGTATTTTGTTTTATCTTGATAAAGTCTCTGAATTCAGAGACGAAAGCGCTTGATTTGGACTATTTTTTATTTTGTTTTTGTTAATAAAGAGTTTATCACTATATTTGAAAGTTTTTCCTGATTGAAGCACCATCTTCCTGGTTGGCCGTTTTTTGTGTTTATTAGTACTAGTATAGTGGCAATGTTCCAGAATTCAAGCATTTTGAGTGTTCTTTGAGGGTAGCAGATAAACACTGTTAGTTGATCTATAAGAGGACACTAGATATATATATATATATATATATATATATATATATATATATATATATATATATATATATGGGTCTACTTCATTTGACTGAAAATACACTTCACTGAAAATGAAATCAATGGGATCACTTCACTGAAAGCCCAGTTCACTGAAAACTCATTTGACTGAAACTCATTTAATTGAAAGTTATATGTGTCCTTTTCCCCACTGCAGTGTGATCCTGGAATTAATATATATATTAAGGGGTGTGTGGGGGGCACAGCCCCCCACATATTATAAACATTTTAAACTATACACATTGATACTTACAAGTGCAATGAATAACTGTTTCCAGAAGAAAATATATAACCAACATATGTGGAGGCCTTCGCCCACTACACCCCCCGATATAGGGCATTGTCCAACAAACAACATCCAAGACTGAGGTTTATAGTAATAAGGACCCTAATAAGGACCACGAGAGAGAGACAGAGAGAGAGAGAGAGAGAGAGACAGGCATATTAATAATGTATGTTATTTAAAATCATGTCTAACATAACTATCCTATTCCTCTGTAATAAATAGGCAGGGTCTTCTGTAGAGAACATACACTGCCACTAGAACTAACAAGTTCCCTGATAATTTTCTTTTACCTTCATTTCTATTTTACATTATATACCCACTGCAAAAGTCACCCCTTACTTTACTACCTTACCATACTTTACCTTACTTGTTCTTTGCTGCAGTATAACTCTGTCTGGCTTTCCCTATAACTTCCAATGCATTCACTATCTGTAACATGTAAATAGTGACTTTCCCCTTACTGAAACATAACTAAAAGAATAAACTGCAGTACACTGTATTGCTTTAGGCAGGCTTTTCTACTAACTACACCTGCACCTGGTTAACCCCCTACTTTGAAACGCTTTCTGCTAACCCTCATATAATTAATACGACTCTGTAATATTGCACCTTTTGCTGTTATTTGTTATCTTGCTCTTTCTCCTAACATCCTTTCTAGTGACATGACATTTTTACTCTTTCTACCACATAGGACTTCTCACCTTGCTCACCTCTAAGTCTACAGAGAGTTTTTTTCTCCCCTTCCATACTTCTTTGCCATTTCAGCTGGTACATACATCTTCTAAACAAACTACACTAATGGAATATGCAGATGACTCCACTCTCATTTGCTCATCTAATAGTCCTTCTCAGTTACAATCTATCACTCAGCAGGCTTTCAACTCTATTGAAAACTGTCTCAGTGACAGTCAGCTTTTCCTAAATCCAAATAAAACAAAACTGCTCTTATTTCTCCCCAAATTCCAAACACACATAAAAGACACCTTCAAAATATCCTCTCTCATCAATACTGAAATTGAAGTTGTACATCACACAAAGTTACTTGGTGTCATAATAGATGGATCAACTGAAATGTGATCTTCATATTCAAACGTGCATAAAAACAATACACAAAAAAACAGGCATGCTCTGTAGATCAAAAAGATTCCTTACCAGGGGCATGGCCAGGATGTCAAGGAGATAGCAGCATTCTTTTGGTGCTCTGCCTGTAAAAATTTTTTTCTGACAGGATTTTATTTATTTTTCTCTAAAAATCCTTGTTTTTTTTAACTCTACTACTTTTATTGGTATAGAGGAACAGTTTTATCAGAAAAAATTCTAATTACAAAATAAAGCTAAAGAAAATTCCTGTCAAGAAGTTCTACTGCCTGTTACAGTCTGAGGAAAACCATGAGCTATTCAAAACCTTCTCTACAAGACAGCTCTATGAAAAAGGAACTACAGCCAATAATTTCAAGTATACAAGATCTTTCCACAAAGATGGATAATTTGGAGAAAATTATGGAAAACATGAAACAAGAAAGTAAGAAACAAATAGATGATCTAAAATAAATAATGACAAAACATACTAACCAAATAGCAGCTATAGAAGAATCTGTGAATGAAATAGATGGAAGGCAGATGGAAAATGATAATCAGATTGACTTTTTACTAAAACAAAACAACCAACTTCTCGAGAAAGTGGAAGATTTGGAGTCCAGATCAAGAAGGAACAACATCAGAATTTACGGTGACCCAGAGAAGATGGAAGAAAATAACATGGTTCATTTTTTAAATGAATGGCTACCTAAAATATTAAACCTTCCTAAGTCATTTTCTTTCGGGATTGAAAGAGCCCACAGGTCCCTGTCAAATTTATCTTCAGCTAAAAACCCTACTGCTGCAAGATCTATTATTGTAAAATTCTTGTCAACACAAGACAAAGACCTAGTACTCAAATCTGCCTGGTCAGTAACCCAATTTTAATTAATGGGAAAAGTATAAGATCTGACAATGATTACACTTCCACAGTAATAGCAAAAAGAAAAGCCTGTTAAGAACCTAAAAAAAGCTGATATAAAGGCTCAAATCATGTTTCTTGCCAGGATCAAGATCAATCTCTCTGATGGTCAGAAAATATTTAATAATAAAGATGAAGCAACTGATTTTGTTAAGAAAAATAATCTATTAGACAAAGTTGAAGTAATGGACTTCTCTGCACCTAGCTTAAAGAGGCAAGCTTCAAAACTTTTTATCTAGTACTACTCTTCCATGTTGTTAAAGTTCAATATAAAACATTAAGGTAATAATCCCTTTTTATTAATATATAAACACACACAAACATTTATTTCTCTAGATTGTGGGTTTTTTAATGGACTAATTATACATGCAACTAATTTAATTTAACTTTTGAATAGTTTAAATATTAAAACTATACTCTAAGTGTCTTTAAAATGTATTGTTTTTGGCTTATAGAACTATATTAGATGTCTAATAGGAGAGTTTCTCTCCACTTAGTATAAGACTCTCTGGGTGTCATTTGATAAACATGGGAAAAGACCTTCCCCATTTTATAAATTGCTGCTTTACTTAATTAATGTCATGTTCTGCTACTTCTGAATTGCTATGCTGTGCTTTGGTTGGGTGAAGGTTGTGGGGACATTTATTTATTTGAAATTCATTAATTTTAACAAATGCAGACAAATCTTATTAATATATATTATTTTGTCTCTTTTTGGCACTTGGGAGCCTCGAGCCAGCAGTCGTATACTTTATTTAGTTTGTTGTACCTTCATGAAGTCCTTCCGCTAGAACTCCCTGAAAACTTCACTAGAATTAAATCTCGAGCCTTGGTAATGTTTTCCCATGGTGCAGAGTTCTTCCTTAGTGGCTGTCAAGCATCTGAGAGCTCAGTTTGACCTTTGAATCTTCATCACCCTGGGATGACAGCAGGCGACAGGAAAAAGCATCACTGTACTTGGATAACGCGATCAACAAGTCAGACCTGTAGTTATACTTCATCATTGCAGTGAACTGTTTATGTGCATTTACATCTTCAAAACTGCCACCGATTGATTTAAACAAACAGGCGAACACCCTTCAAAGACTCATATCCACAAGTAAGAGTATTTGTTAATCGCATTATCTTAAAGCTGCATATTGAAAAAAAGAGAGCCAATTTGTTTTAATTAATATTGTGGACAGAGACGTTTTACACAGCATATGCTGTCTATATATGGTTGATATTATTAGATTTCATTAAGGGTTTTGTTTAAGAGAAAGACATTTTGTTGCTTGGATCTCGATGTTATTGCTTACTTACTTGTATGTTTAGCATGAATAGGGTGAGCTTTTTAGGTGAGCACCTATGCAAACACATTTGTATTGACCATTGTTCATCCTAATAGAACCTACTTGTAACTAATTTGTTAACATTACAGCAGTTGGACGGATGTCTGAGAGATGTGCTTGGTATGGCTGGAATCATGTTTCTTTGTCTTACATCAGCTTTATGAGTCACCTTTGCTGGGCAGTAACTTGGACAAACACATAATTTGTAGAGCTATTAGTCATTGTGGAAGCTAAGGATTATTGATCTGTTAATCATCCAAGAATTTAAATACAAGCTACCATCCAGCATTGACAACTGGAACAAATCCTCTCTTAGCCTCACAGATAGTCATGCATACTACAAGTTTCAAACCAACATTACTGTGTTTTCTATATGCACACATCATTATACTTAACACGCTGACAAGTCTAATTATTTAGTACACCTCAGTTACAATTACAACTTTTAAATGTGTTTTCATATTGTTTTATCAATACATATAGAGCCTGAGTGTCAGCAAACACAGCAAAGAAGACACAGATGATGATGCTAGTGTGCATTATGATCCTTTTTAGAAACAAAAAAAAAAAAAAATATATATATATATATATATATATATATATATATATATATATATATATATATATATATATATATACAGAGAGAGAGAGAACGAGATGACTTTCAATCGTTATTGATCTGCAGGCAGGAGATAGGTTTTGAAGGGATGTTAGTGTAGATGGAGCTGATACATTTATATGGTTAAAGATATCAGACACCCATCATAAAACAATTTTCTTAATCAAATAATGCATGATTTAAGTTTATAGGAGCAACAGTAATCTATTATAGTCTACTTTTTAGTACTACTCAACAGAACCAGCAGTGGTGGAAAAGAGATGAGATAATAGATTTGATGACTTGTTTTATAAATTCACTGAGACTGGGGTGTCGTTCATCTGAAAAAGTTTCATTACACCTCCATGCAGCATAGTTTTTTATGGGCTTATAAGACCAGCTGTCTATTCATATATTTAGATGGTAAGATGCAGTAAACTACTACACAATTTGCTTGATATGTAAACTATGGATTCTAGTGACAGTAATTTCAGTGGAAAAGGAAGGGAAGGGAAGAAAGATGGATAAGAATAGGAAAAAGAAAGGAAACCTGTTGCTGTACTGACTTTGTCCACTAATCTCATCATAACTAGGTATGAATGCACTACTGTAGATGAAGAGATATATAGACACTATATAGTTTGTATAGACACATTAAAATAACATGCATCACTTACAACTCAGATGAACTGGGGCCAGAAACTTCCCGTTAGGGGGTCGCCACAGCAGATCACCTGTTTCCATTTCTTCCTGTCCTCTGCATCTTGCTCTGTCACACCAACCACCTGCATGTCCTCTCTCACCACATCTATAAACCTTATCTTAGGCCTTCCTCTTTTCCTGTTACCTGGTAGCTTCATCCTTAGCATCTTTTTCCCAATATACTCAGCATCCCTCCTCAGCACATGTCCAAACCAACATAATCGTGCCTCTCTGGCTTTGTCTCCAAACCTTCCAACCTGGGCTGACCCTCTAATATACTTATTCCTAATCCTGTCCACCCTCGTCACACCCAGTGCAAATCTTAACATCTTTAATTCTGCCACATCCAGCTCAAACTCCTGCCTTTTTGTCAATGCCACTGTCTCCAACCCATATAACATAGCTGGTCTCACTACCCTCTTGTAGACCTTCCCTTTCACTCTTACAGGTACTCGTCTGTCACAAATCACTCCTGACACTCTTCTCCACCCACTCCATCCTGCCTGTACTCTCTTCTTCACCTCTCTTCCACACTCACCGTTACTCTGAACTACTGACCCCAAGTATTTAAACTCATCCACCTTCGCCACCTTTACTCCTTGCATCCTCACCCTTCCTCTATCCTCCCTCTCATTCACACACATATATTCTGTCTTAGTCCTGCTGACCTTCATTCCTCTTCTCTCTAGAGCATATCTCCATCTCTCCAGGGTCTCCTCCACCTGTTCCCTACTCTCACTACAGATCACAATGTCATCTGCAAACATCATAGTCCACGGGGACTCCTGTCTGATCTCGTCTGTCAACCTGTCCATCACCATTGCAAATAAGAAAGGGCTCAGAGCTGATCCTTGATGTAACCCCACCTCCATCTTAAACGCATCTGTCACTCCCACCGCAGACCTCACCGCTGTCGCACTACCCTTGTACATATCCTGTACCACTCTTACATACTTTTCTGACACTCCTGACTTCCTCATACAATACCACAACTCCTCTCTAGGCACCCTGTCATATGCTTTCTCTAAGTCTACAAAAACACAATACAACTCCTTCCGACATTCTCTGTACTTCTCCATCAGCACTCTCAGAGCAAAGATCACATCTGTAGTGCTCTTTCCTGGCATGAAACCATACTGCTGATCACTAATCATCACGTCCCTTCTTAACCTTGCTTCCACTACTCTTTCCCATAACTTCATGCTGTGACTGATCAGTTTTATCCCTCTGTAGTTACTACAGCTCTGCACATCACCCTTATTCTTAAAAATTGGTACCAAAACACTTTTTCTCCATTCCTCAGGCATCCTCTCACTTTCCAAGATTTCATTAAACAATCTGGTTAAAAACTCCACTGCAATTTCACCTAAACACCTCCATGCTTCCACAGGTATGTCATCTGGGCCAACAGCCTTTCCATTCTTCATTCTCTTCATAGCTATCCTTACTTCCTCCTTGCTAATCCATTGTACTTCATGATTTACTATCCCTACATCATCCAAACTTCTCTCCCTCTCATTTTCTTCATTCATCAACCCCTCAAAGTACTCTTTCCATCTCCTCAACACACTCTCCTCACTTGTGAGTATGTTTCCCTCATTATCCTTTATCACCTTTACCTGCTGCACATCTTTCCTAGCTCGGTCCATCTGTCTAGCCAATAGGTACAGGTCCTTTTCTCCCTCCTTAGTGTCCAACCTTTCATACAACTCTTCATATGCCTTATCCTTAGCCTTCGCCACCTCTCTCTTTGCCATGCACCTCATCTCCTTATACTCCTGTCTACTTTCTTCATCTCTCTGACAATCCCACTTCTTCTTTGCCAACCTCTTTCTCTGTATACTCTCCTGTACTTCCTCATTCCTCCACCATGTCTCCTTGTTGTCCTTCCTCTGTCCAGATGTGATACCAAGCACCTTTCTAGCAGTCTCCCTTACTAGCTCTGCTGTAGTTACCCAGCTATTCGGTAACTCTTCACTGCCACCCAGTGTCTGTCTTAACTCTTCCCTGAACTCCTCCTCACAATTACCCTTTTTCAATTTCCACCACTTGATCCTTGGTGCTGCCCTTACACTCCTTCTCCTCTTCTTGATAACCAACGGCATCCTACAAACCACTATCCTATGCTGCCTAACGACACTTTCTCTGGTCACCACTTTACAGTCTCCAATCTCCTTCAAACTGGCCCTCCTACATAAGATATAATCCACCTGTGTGCATCTTCCTCCACTCTTGTATGTCACCCTATGCTCCTCCCTCTAGTTAAAATACGTATTCACCACAGCCATGTCCATCCTTTTCGCAAAATCCACTACCATCTGCATTCCTTTGTTTAACACCATACCTACCCATCACTTCCTCATCCCCTCTGTTCCCTTCACCAACATGCCCATTGAAATCTGCTCCAATCACCACTCTCTCACCCTTGGGTACAGTCATCACCACTTCATCCAATTCACTCCAAAATTTTTTTTTCTCATCCATTGCACACCCAACTTGTGGAACATACGCACTAACATCATTCATCAGGGACTTTATTTACAGGAACAGAAGCATTTTTAAACTATAGTATAGTTTCCTGTTAAATGTACATATATGTGTAACAACATTTAGACATAGTGGTAAATATTGTTTATACTTGTACATAGCTTGTGAATTTAGTATATATTTCAGCCAATGGTTGTGGTTATTAATTGACTTGGTTTTAGTTTTGGTGGATGCAAGCAGCTGATGAAGTATGTTTTACTACATATGTTTTCATTTTCTGAATGGTTTTTACCTGAAGAATTTCCACAATTAAGTGGGATGAAATGCGCTTTATTAATAAAAGGAAAGTAATCAACATTACGTAGTTTTATTTTCGTGTGGCTCCAGTAACTCTCTGCTGGGCATTTTCTGTTTATAATCGTTTGTTTTTTCTTCTCGGTTCTTGGTTTATATAACTTGCTTCCATATTGTTTTTGAAAATCAATAAAAAATTACAAATAAAAAAATAAAGATTCCTTACCAACTCCTCAAGAGTTACTCTAGCCAATACATACCTTTGTCCTTCACTACTATATGCCTCACCCATTTTCACCAACATTCACATCTCTTTAAGATCAAAACTTGAGCTTTGGTATAACAAAGTAGCTGGATTTGCAGTCAGTCAGACATACAACTCTCACCACTGCTCTGCCCTCAGATATTTTAACCTGGCTTGAGTTACCTCACTACCTCAGTTTCACCAACTCCTCTTTGGTCACAAAATGGTATAAAAATCCTCATCCTGCCCAGCAACCAGCACCATTCTTAACCATTACCTCTCAAATCACCCTCTTCACTCATCTGAGAAACTTCTCCTTGAAATCCATAAACTGAAAAAATCTATTGGCCACTGCCTATATTCCTCCTACTCAGTAGCCATGGTCTGGACCAGTATTCCTACAGATATTAGATCAATGCCATGTAATCACATATTCAAACAATCTCTAAAGAGATTTCTCCTGGCTCTGTACATGACTTACACCAGGCTGACACTACCCATTACTCCTTCCTTCTCTTCCTTTCTCTCCCCTCTCTTCATTCTTCCTTCCTTGTCACTTCTTCCTTCTCTTTGCTTTGCTCTTCTTTTTCTCGTTTCCTTTTCTCCCTTCCCTTATTCACCAAAGTACCAATTACTTCTCCAATAGCGCCCAACTTTAACTCCATTTTCTGCAAAAATCTCTTTCCTTTCTCTTAGTCTTTTGCCCATATTTAAAATGCTTAACAATTTTACCATTGGTTATCACTACTGATTGTACTTTACTAGGTGCTCAGTATCCTATGATTGTTAATACTCACGGTATGATTTTCTGATCTGACTTCATATATCCTGTATGTTGAGTCTACTGTTTGTTATTGCACTTCATGTCATAATATTATGCAGTTTATTGATTGAACTATGTATGTTGGAGCTTTTCTCCACGGGCCTCTGCTGAAAATCGGATTCATGCCCAGTCGGACTTTCCCGGTAAACAAATGCCACATAAATAAAAATATGTGTTCCACATTTTAAACAGTTAGGTATGACTTTTTTTGTAAAAGGTTATATATGTACATGAATTTCAAAAAGATGTATTTCCTCTTAGATGATTCACAGTAATTATGCTTTATACCTTTAATGGGCCATATTAATTTACAGAGATATTATATAAGGAAGCAGCAAATTGAATTCACCAGTTCTGCTGAAGTCCTTTTTATATTATGTGGGATGAAAGTGCTTAACTTATTTTTGTTTCTTTTATTGTTTATTGTTAATAAATTATTATTTTTAAGCAGGCATGTATCCTGAATTCTCCTTGAGGATTATTTCCTTAGTGTGCAGTGGTTTTGGTTATTTGTAGCACATGTGCACTCCTGCCATTTTTTTTTTGTTCATAGTTATGAGAAATATTTAAATTTGGAGTGCAGCAGCAACACAGACTGTATTGTACTGAAGAGAAGCACACAGGTGATTGAAGCTATTATCAGTATATAATATTTGCCAACTGATTAAAGTTAGCTGGTACAGGTTGGATTAACTATGTTTGTATGAACTTTCCATGTATTTTAGAGACCTTCCAGTGTGGACAGTTTTCTTGCATAAAAAGTTAATAAGATTGCTTTGATAACCACTAAGGGAGAGAGAATCATACAGAAAATATGAAGAGAGAATGAAAAATAAGAATTATTGACAGAATCAGTGTTGATAATACCATGGATATTTAAGGAAATGTCCAAAGAGAGAAAGAGAGAGAAAATATTCAAATAGCCTATATAATTATCATTTACTTAGTATAGTAGTTTGCATTGTAATGCAGCTACAGCATATGTAAAACTTATCATATCAAACTTTAGTTCATCCAATATAGACTGCAGTACTCATATGCTGAGAAGTTTAAATGTTGCTTTTCTTACAAGTTACTAATAAAGCATTTTAACTTTAATTCACAGTATATAATTATGACATTAATTTTTCAGTAGTCAGACTAAGCAACAATATTTTTAAAAGCATACCCATAATGGTGTGTGTGTGTGTGTGTGTGTGTGTGTGTGTGTGTGTGTGTGTGTGTGTGTGAGTGTGTGTGTCATCTGTGTATATACACATACATACCCACACACACAGACGCATATGTTGCTTGTTCAGATTATAAAAATCAGAATTAAAGAAATATAAACTCTGTCTCACTTTCTCTCCTTTCATGAACCCAGTTGCTTTCATTAAAAGCTTTCCTGTCCACACATTGAACACTAATTTTATCCTATCCATCTTAATAAGAACAAGAACACTTGCACAGTTAGTGTGTGATATAGAAAAAAGACCAGATAATATAATATAATCTATCTGTTGAATCAAAATAGATTTTAGGTTGAAATTATAGCAATATAATGCAGTTGCCAAACAAGCTGATGACTTCTATACTGTGAGTTGTACCAAACAGAATGTGCAAATATGATCCATATAATGTCTTTGCTAGGTGCAGATGCTGTCAAATACTGTCTCAAAATGGCTGTATCAATGTAGCATCCATGATGTGCTATTCTACAGTATGATTCATACTGTTATACACATATATTCTGATATATGTTTTTACATGACATTTAAGTTAGTTGTACACTCATGCATCACAGTTCACCGTATTTGTTACAAAGTCAGTTGTATCTGATGACTATAAAGTAATGACATGTTTTCATTCTCCCTGTTGTTATTTTACGTCTAACTATGAATTTCTAGCATTGTTTCCTCTGTTGCAGAATGCATAACACTTGTTTTTTCCAATCACTATCTGTTCATATCTGTGATGTATGGAGTCCCAAAAAGTCTCCAGTTATCTTTTCACTATTTTTTTATTTTTTTTTATTTTATTCATTTATTAACTAGGTAAGCCCTGGGCGGCCACGGTGGTGCAGCGGTTAGCGTTGCCACCTCACAGCAAGAGGTTCTCTGGTTCGATCCTTGGCTGGGGTGCCTTCTGTGTGGAGTCTGCATGCCCTCCCTGTGGTCATGTGGGTTTCCTCTGGGTGCTCCAGTTTCCTCCCACATCCCAAAGACATGCAGTAGGTGAACTGGACACTCTAAATTGGCCCTAGGTGTGAGTGTGTGTGTGTGTGTGTGTGTGTGTGTGTGCCTTCTGTGGAAGGTTGGGTGCCGGGCTGGCAACTTGACACTGTAAAACTCCACTGCCAATCATGAGCAGACAGATGATCCGCTGTGGTGACCCCTAACCAGGAAAAAGCTGAAAGAAGAAGAAGATTAACTAGGTAAGCCCTCTGGAAGCAAATGCTCCTTAACATGAAGGACCAGGAGCACTGATTGGTTAAGTAACTTCCTTAGAATCACACAATAGGCAAACAGAGATAGAAGTAGTCAAACCATGTACCCTTGACTACAGGAAACAGTTCAGAACCTTAATCCTATGGATTTGCTTTTTTGGGTTAGAAAGCGTGACAAAAAATCCAAGGGGAGGACTGTGGGAGGATTTATTAAAGCAACATGAAGTTATATGGCAGATTAGACTCAATACCGCAATCTTCCCCTGTTTAAACAACCACATTTCAATTTCTAGTATTTTGAGATTAAATTCATAAAAAGTATAAGGTGTTAACCAGCTGAAGCACTATATGACTAGAAATTTCCTTACAACAGTTTATTTATTTGTAATGGGGATCTGACTTTTCAATTGATGACCATTGTCTTATTGGGTTAAATCAAAAGAGTTGTCCAAAGTTTGCTCAAATTGTGATGAATTGAATATTCATTCTGACGCTGCAAATGTATCACCTGCACATTAATTCAAGGTTAAAATCTTAGTGTGGTTAAGCAACATATACTTATTTATTTATCTTTCTATTTTTAAAAGTAATGGTCAAGCGATTTTAAAATGAAACACTGGTTTCAAAATACCGGACCAGTATTGATCATTTAAATTTGAATACGACCATTATCGCTTAAGACTAGCAGGATCTAAGTGCAATCTGTATGTAAAAAACAAAAAGTTTTTATTTGAGAAATTTGATTTTCATGTGGCACATAGTTATCTGATTTAGTCTTTATGGGTAACTTTTTACCCTATGGAAAGAATGAGTTATGCTCATTGGTTTGGGATTAACTTAGTTATCCAGGTTTTATTGGTGATGTTGGATATACCATTTGTTGGTGCACATCACTTGATATGCATCCCTACCGATAATGTTTCTCACAAACCTAGTGGGTTATTATTGTCCTGAGACCTATAGGTAACAACCAATTGTATGTAGTGAACAAATTCTAGTTCTTTGGCTCAGATTCTTTTCCCCTAGGTTTTATTGGCAAATGGAAAGACAATTGTTTTATTAATTTACAGTGTTTTATTTGGAATAGTTATGTTCATTTCAATTGCAATTGTCCAAGACTGTTAAGAGTCAAGTGCAATTTCTGTGTAAAACTAATTAGTTTTTATTTAGTGTGTTTGAACTTATTTGGCACTTGGTTTAATAACTTAGTCTTTATATGTAATTTTTATACCATGCAAAGGATGAATCATGCTTATTGGTATAAAACCTATCTTAACAGTTTTGATTGATTCATAGGTTCATAGATTCATAGGTAGGTACTAGGCTATCTGCCCAAGGGCCTAAGTAAGCCTAGTAAACAAGGTTCCCTGGCTTATACCACCCAAGAAAGTTATTTTCTTGTGCCCCTGTCGAGCAGAGCCACAGAAGTGATCCCTGTGGTGTATTTCCTATTTCCCATCCACTCATCAAGATTTTTCTTGAAGAGTGCTAATGAGGAACTTTGCTTGACATAGATGGGTAGCTTGTTCCAGAGTATAGGAAATCTCTGGGACAGGAATCTATCCCTCCAGCATGTCCTGTTCATTGTGGTGACAAGGTTTAGGTCCCTAGAGCATGTAGCTCGAAGGGATTGGGATTTATTTAGGTGTAGCATGTCCAACAGCTCTGGGTTTAACATAGCTTTATATGTTAGACAGAGATCTCCTCGGAGTAGACGATATGCTACAGAGTAAAGCTGGAGTTTTTTGAGACGGTCAGTGTAGGGTATCTATTTGAGGCCAGTAATCCTCTTTGTGAGGTACTTCTGTGACCTTTCCAGCTGCTGCAGATGTCTTGTGAGGTACATTTCAAAAGGGGCGTTGTACTCTATAATGGGTCTAATGAGTGATGAGTAGAGGGGAACAATGACCTCTTTTTTCCTGGATGAGAAACCTTTTGTGATGAGGTGTGCCACATAGAAGGATTTCCTGACTACTGTGGCGATGTGATTATCAAAGGAGCGACTACTGTCCACCTGGGTCCCAAGGTCTCTTATCACACATTAGGTGTTAAGTGGACTGCCGTTTATGTGGTAGTCCATGGGTACAGAGTTTTTACCAAAGGGGATGACAATGCACTTTTTGGCATTGAGCTTGAGGCCATGCCTCTGACACCAGGCATCTGTCACAGTGAGGCCCTTCTGTAGGATGTCTATATCATTTGGGGACTCAACTATGGCTCCTAGTTTGTAGCCATCTGTGAACTTCATTAGCCAGAGGCCTTCTGTGTTAGCCTGTACTTCAGAGAAGTAGATACCAAACAGGAGAGGTCCCAGGACTGAACACTGTGGTACTCCACTTGTCACTGTTTTGAAGTCAGATTTGGAGTCTGCAACTTTTACAGTGTGGGTTCTGTCAGTGAGCCAGTTGGCAACCCATCTTGTGATGTAGGGATTTATACCTAGTTTAGTGAGTTTAGCTATAATTCCAGAATGTGGGATGGTGTCGAAAGCCTTGGCGAGGTCAAGATAGGCTGTGTGAACCACCTTACCCTCATCTACTGCTTTGGTGACTGCCTCAAAGAAGTCAATCAGGTTCAGAAGGCATGATCTGCATTTCACAAACCCAAACTGGGTGGGATCCAGAGTTTGGAGGTTACCAATGTCTTTGTTTATGAGTTTCATGATAATACATTCCATGGCCTTGCAGACCAGGCTTGTCAAGCTAATAGAGCGATAGTTCCCAGGATCAGTGGTGGCTCCCCCTTTGTGGAGTGGGATAGCTGTTGCTGTGTGCCATTCAGTGGGCACAAAGCCTGATGTGAGACTATGATTTAACATGGTGCTTAGGTGGGGAGCCAGTTTGTTCTGAAGTTTGTATAAAACACAGCCTGGGATGTTGTCCGGTCCAATGGATGCTGTGTTTTTGGTTTTAGAGTGTGCAGCTTTTACCTGCATAGATGTGATTACAGGGACTCTGCATTCTTCTTGTATAGATATGGGCCCTTTAGGGAGTGAGAGGGGGGTAAAGTTAGCACTGAACCTATCTGCCTGAATGTTGGCAATATCAGTTAGTTCTGTAATTTTCATGCCGTTGTGCTGTAACTCAGGGCAGATCTGGGTGTTGCCATTGCGATTCTTGACATAGCTATAGAATGCTTTGTGGTTGCCCTTAGAATCAGTAGTGATTTTGTTTTTGTAGCTAGCTTTGAAGGATCTTATAAGGGATCTCAGCGTCTTATTGAGGCTGACCAGGGAGCTCCTCCACTCATGGGATTTTACTCTCTTTTGCAGCAGTTTCTTCCTTCTGTTGTAGAGTTTGTTTATGGCAGGGGACCACCAGATTGGCTTCCTTTTTTTTGGAGGATAGATTCTTGGTTCTGATTGGGATAGCATGATCCATGCACTCATGTAAGTGCTTATAGAGTGCATTTGTGTAGGATTCAGCAGTCGTAACTGTATTGTCCATCTGCATGGGTGTCATGAAGTTCACCACTTCTGTCTTAAGAAGCATGAAGTTGGCTTTGGAGAAATTTTTTACCGTGGTTTCCTTAATGGTTGGTGGGGGCAGGATGCGGATATCTAGGGTGATTAGCTTATGGTCGGATCTGACCAATGAGGAGTTGACTTCAGGTGTGGAACACTGGTCACTCATGTTGGTAATGACTAGGTCTGGGATATTGTTGCCCCTGGTGGGGGTGTGGATAAATTGATCCAGGGCATTGGAATTTATGAATTCCAGAAAGAGTTAAGCGAAGGAGTTGGTGCATGACTAGTTTTCCCAGTTAATGGTGGGGTTGTTGAAATCAACAATTATTAGGATGTTTGGTTGAACCCTAATATTTTCCAGTATATCAAGAAAAGAGGAGTGGGAATCCTGGGGCATGGTGGGGGATCTGTAGAAAGCTACAATTTGGATTGCAGTTTTGCCCAGAGTTAGTTGCACTTGGATAACCCCGGATGCATTATGCTGCACAACTTGCCTGGAGGTGTGGATATCCTTAATGAATATGGACACACCTCCGCCTTTGGTGTTCTGGTCCAGGTTAGATGGCCGAAAAGTGTGGTATGAGTTATAGCCTGGTAATGCAGGGTTGCTCTCTAGAGCCTTGAACCAGCTCTCAGTCACTGCACAGATACCGATGCTCTCCATTTTAAGGAGTGCCTCGAGTGAGTGCATTTTGAGATTTAGACTTCTAGCATTGAGTAGCATTACCCTCAGTTTTTGCTTGTCTGTTCCTGTTATGGTGGTGAATTTGTCATTTGAACCTTGCATAAAAAAGGCACTATAGGGGTGGCAAGACCTTCAGCCAGTATCCGCAATCCCAGGGGCAAGAGGTGCAGGCCATCTCTGGCAAAGCATTGTGGTCTGTCGACCATGTCGTCCCAGGCAGACAGATACTGGATCCCCTTAGAATGACACCAGAAGCTTAGCCAATTGTTGAAGTCAATCATTTTGTCCTTGTATTGTGGCATCATTCTGGCAATTGCAGGATGCTACTCAGGGCTAGGGTCATACCTGCCTGGGATACAAGATCGGAGAGTTCATGTCTCTTTTTATGTAGTCCAGGGAGGTACGTCTCAGGTCATTCACACCAACATGGACAATGACAGAGTCATATTTGTACTTGTGGAGTGACCTGAGTGCTTTTGTTATGTGGCAGATCCTGGCACCTGACAAGCAGCTGACAGTAACCTTCTCCTTGTTTAGCCTGGTGAGTGGGACATCAGTGTACTTGACTATAGATTCAGCTATGACTAGTGTGTTGGATACGTTGTTTTGCCTTATGGGCTGTGGTTTATTGGCACACTGAGTCTGTGGGCTATGTGTCATTTGGGTTGTGTTGGGGGTGGAGGTTGCTTGCTTTTCTGCTTCGGAGGTCTCTGTTGCTTGAGCAGATTATTATTGAGAGCCTCCACAAATGTTTTTGTGTTCTATGTGTGGATTTTGGTGGTGTAGGTTTATCGGGACTATGTGATGAGTGTGGTGTGGTGCAAGTGTTTACCTTCTCCTCTTGACTATCAAGTTCAGTCTTGGTTGGAGAGAGCTTTACCTCCAGTTTGGCTAGATAAGTGCATCTCTCACAGGTTGTGGTGTTGGGTGGTAGGAGGAGAGGGTTGCCAGTGTACATGAGGTAATTGCTACATTGCCCCAAGATGCCCAGATTCATCAGATAGACAGGAGAGAACACTGGGAGCTGACCCTTGGACATGCCTGAATACAAAACTACTTTCATCTAGACAAGTGAGGAAAGTGAGTATAAGAGCTGTTTTTCTCTAAGCAAGTGAGGAATGTAAGTACAAAAACTGTTTTCCTCTAGGTAAAGAAGGTTGAGTGAGGCAGTAATTTGTAGCTTATTTAGTGCTAACAACACGTTCTGAACAAGTGCTGAGCACAACTAAGCAAATTCAAGTGCTAAAACTAAGAATCTGTACCTGGATCTTGTGGTAGATAGGCTACCTAGTGCTTACCACTCCCACTGATAAGCTAGAAGGCTTCCCACTAACACAGAAAGGCTTAGGGGGCTCAGAAGCTTACAAACAGTCCTGGATACAGCAAATCTATATCTGGACTAGACTAGTTACAGAAAAGGTAGGAAACACGCTTAGAAATTTTGTTTTTGTAAAGTGGAAAGGGAGAAAGGAGAAACAGAAGATAATTTAAAATTAAGGACCTAAGTGGCTTGCCCTTCATAAATGTTTTCTCTGTATTAGGTGGAATGAGCTAGTGACACTAGACTGGAATAGAGCTGTGTCTGAAGTCAAAATATGATCTCACTGTACTCGGTTGAGTGAGCAAATGAGATAGACCCAGAAGGAGTGTTCAAACACAAATTTACAGGAGGGGCGGGCAATTCCAAAGCCACAAAGATTAATACCAGAACAAGAACAGGGAGGGCGGGAAACTAACTGCAGAGAGAGAGAGAGAGAGACCACAGTATTTTATGAAACAATTAAATAGAAAAATAAATAACTACAGAGAGACACAGACCACAATATTCAATGAAACAATTAAATAGACAGGAAAATAAAATGCAGTACAATCTTTAACACTGCACATTTGTACTTAACTCAGCTAGTAATGCATGGATGTATAGTTCACCATTCATTGGTGCAGGTTGTTTGATGTGTGTTCTTATTGGGTAACACATAACACATTTCTATTGGGTTATTACTGTTTTGAGATTTACGGGAAATAACCAATCCTATGTTGAGAATGAGGCACTAGTTCATTGGTTTGAGATTTATTCTTTTAGGTTTCATTGTCAGAGGGAAAGATTATTGTTTATTGGTTTACGATGTTTGATTAGTGTCTTCATTTGGGTAGCTTTTGTACAACTTGCTTAGTTACTGATTACAAGACTTGACTTGAAGACATTTAAACAGTGATGGGTGTTTTATATTTTAATTCTGAAGAAGTCAGTGTTGCATATGGATGAAAGCATTTAATTTTTATTGGAATAAACATTTCATTTTATTTTACCTCGGGTGCCTCTGTCATTTTCCTTGCCTACTTTGTGGATTTGGCATTGTAGTGTGAGTCAACTTCTGGAGAAACTCACTCAAAACAACCAAAGGAAGGACTGGACAGAAGTACTCTTCCTAAACCTGCCAAAGATATTTCCTATACCAAACCACTCATTGCTGTTGTCAGGACTCAGTGCCAGCTGGACATTGGCTGGTTTAGTAGCTATCTCTGGCACTAAAATATTAAGTTAGATACCATCAGTGCAGAACCAGCCCTAATACTGAGATATATGCACTGAGTTTCCATAGTCTTGTTCTCACGTTCTCCTTTTCTACTGGACTGATGCTGACTCATTGATGACATTAATTGCAAAGCCCAATCAAGCAAAAAAGTTTACTGAAAACCACTTTCAGTAAATCAAAATGATTTTTTTTTTTTAAAGAGCAACCCTATGCACCCACCATCTGGGAAGGGGACAAGCCTTCACAATCCCCCTGACTTATACATATCAACTACATTGTTGCACAGCAGTGGGGAAAAGGGTAAAGATAGCTTTGCCGAAAGTGTTTTCCAGCAAACCCATGTCACTCATTCAGAATTCATCCTTGCTGTCATTAACAAGCTGTCAGGTTTCCTTTCTGGGATTCTGTTAAACATATGGGGGAAAGTACTGACAACACCATTCTGATCCATTGTGAGAATGCCTCTGTGTTCCTGTGCCCTGTTTACTGTAAGTACAGCAAGCAAATTGTTTTACAAAGGGAACTCGCGGAAATGGAAGTGGAGAATAGCCTCGCATTAAATGTTACCAAAACAATGGTGATGGTGTTCAGTGACAAAAAAAATTCAAGAGTCAGTGTTGAAAATATACTACAGTAAAGAAAGGCTGTAGAGGTGGTGTTCAGATGGAAGTGTTTTTTTTTATTTTATTTTATTTGAACATCAGCTTACTTGCTCATAGCACTTTCTACTTACAAGAAACAAGATCTGTAGGGACCAAGATTTGCTGTTTTATCTTTAATAGCTAAGTCTTGGTGAGACTGATTAGACTGTATACAAGGAAATTATTTTTCTCCTACTCATCCAAAACAGGAATTGTGCTTGCTCCACTAATACAAGTTGATCATCCTAAACTGGAAGTTACGTATCCCAGATTAGCAAGAATTGCTTACATGTACTAGAGGCATTTGGTTTCATAGCACTGAGTGTTGAAACCATGACTATAACCCCCAGATGACCTAGGTTTGATAAGTGGCCTGGGTGCTGGCAGAGACAAAATTAGGAGCGAGAGAGAGAAAGAATGAAGAGACAATGCCTATTCATCTCTTTCAGGCAGTGCAGGTGTAGAGACATGCTAGGGGAGCACCCTCATCATCAACTATGGTGGTGAAACAGAGTTAGCTTCAGGATTGTTAGGCAGATGGGCAAAAGACAGGTATGTCATTATGTAGGATGTGAGTGACCCCCATCACGATACTGCTGCATGTCCATTTATGTAACACTAGCCGGCACATGTTGGGACTTTTAGGGCTTATAGCAAACACAGCTGTTCACAGTATGATAGATCTCTGCTTTATTTACTAGTCATAAGGGTATTCACAGCACAATGGCCAAAGTCCTCATTGCTAGAGAGATGAGACTTATAGATTAGTATATGCATGGTATACCATCTAAGTACACCAGCAAGTTGTCATCATTACAGGTTATCTTCTTAGCCCACTGCAGTCTACTCAGTTAAAACAATTAATCAAAATAACTAATATAAAATATTAGTGCCCATAAGGCAGCAATTGTGACCTGGAAATATCAAAAGCATTTTATATATATTTAGTGATGATACTGTAAGCAAAATAGGTACCTACCTGGCCATTTTGTGTTATGAACTTGTGACAATGCTTTGCCTGACTGAGGACAAAATTAGGGACATCTCAAACAGGTTACAAAGGATTAAGACTAGATATGATATGTCATTGTCCACATTGGTATGAACAATTTAATATGGTCTTGTCTCCTAGATATGAATGCTACTGGATACGGTGGGATTATTGAACATTCTAGAAACAAGAAAGGAAAAACAACACATCTGCTTCAAAAAATATTTCTAAAACCTCATGACACCTAAATATGACAAAATGTTGGCCTTCCATCAGCAGGCAAGGGCATGTTTTCATGACGGGGAATTCTGTCTGTTGTTCTGGAGTGAAATGTGGATCCAGCCACAATGCTTTGCCTCCTATGAGTTTCACCTCTCTCCCTAGTGAGTACAAGTACTGCACATAAAATTTTTCATCCTCATTGTGTAGTTTTAGACCTCTTTAAATCCCAAGACCAAAAGAAATGAAAAATACACAAGATAAAAAAGAAATCAGAGGTGAAACTTATATGCTTTGAGCTTCCATCTTAACAATAAATTCTGCAATGCGATCTTAATGTTTGCCTCTTTGAAGTTTTTTCTTTCCAGCAGTTATAGTTTCAGTTTAAGTTACCTGCCCGGTCTCTTATTTGGGATTTCATGGTTATGAACCCCTTCCCTAGACCACAATTTCAACAAAAAAATTAAATACTAATGTACAGTGCCTTGTTTTTGCAATTCTGAATGTACATTTGTACCATCTTAAAAGCATAGGATTTGAGAATCAAAACTTTACAATTATAAATTAACAAAGCACTGAATATTTTTTATAAATAATGCTAGTAATTTCCGTCTTCACTGAACTGAGTCACTGCTTAGAAAGCTGCTGATTCAAAAATAGAGCAAATGAAAATATACTACTGATAAATTTTATTAATTTGAATTTATTATTTTACTTACCAAACGTCAGCACAATAAATCTACTTGCCCTTGTAACACTCAGATGTTTTAGCAGACAAGTTGCTGCCCTTAGGGTTTCCACGAGTAAGATCCTATTCCTTCCAAAATAAAACTTGCTCCATAATATTTGCATATACCTGAATACCTCTCATGCTATTCAATATGCAGCCTTAAAATATGTCAAGATCTATTTTTGTTTTCTTTGTTTCTCAAATTTGGCCTTCTGAATTGTATGCCACTCATGTTTACTGAAACTGAAGGCATTAGCAGACATTCTAAAAAGCATTAAAATCTTCTCACTATTAATCCGGCCTCCCTTGGATATCTCTTTGCGGATAGCCTTTTGCTCTTACAATCTGCTAATCAATAATTTTACCCTTCAAGTCTTTAATGTACAGATTAAGTCAAATGAACCTTAGCACACATATATATATATTTTTTGCATTCCACATTTCACAGTAACTGATCTGCTTGCATTCTGTCTTCACATACTCTGCCTTGGTTACAAAAATGAATTTAATGGATATCAGTTCTAAAGTCCTGATGGTGAAATTAAGACACTTAATTAAAATGTTACCAGACATTAGAAAACAGAACCACAAAATTCATCAGATGTCAAAGCTCTTGCAAAAAGGATATTGCATTCCAGGGGTATGAGCATGTGAGCCCCAGTGTGCTGAAAATAAAAACTGTTATTTTCTTTCTAACAAGACATACAAAAATTGTGCAAATGATCAGAAGCCAGACATTAAGTAAACATCACGGCACTCCACCTTTAATAAAATGAATTACAAGTTATCTCTTCTAAACCTTTCCACTACAGTCAATATAAAAGGATGTTAATGGCAAAGTAAATAATGAGAAACCAGAGTTAAAACATATCAATCTGCACACAGAAAAAACTTTCTTTTTTCCAAAGAATGCTTTTCAATTAAAGAGCCATGCACAATGCGTTAATGAAGAAGTAGTCAGTGCTTAGAATCCCACACAAATTTCTAGCCTTGCATTTTGTTCTGGAGTAAACTGCTTCTTGTCTAATCACCATACTTTTAATTCATGTATTTCACATTTTTTCCTTCACAGATTTGCAAGATTGAGAGTTGATCACTTGAAACTAACTTTGGTGATCTTGAATGCCTTACTCTTATCAATAACCTAATAATACAAATTAAAAATATATATATATTTTTACATGTGAGCAAGCTACCCACACCTACCAAATATATATACCAACTCTGTGGTTGCATAACACCAAGGAAGGAAGGCATTTCCACAAAGAGTGCAGATTGGGCTTTCCTAATACTTCTTTGATCTTACAATATCAAAAAAGTGACTTACAAGAGAGTGATCCTGAGGTAACATAGATCAGATCATTTTCAGCTTGTCTTGATGTAAGCAAAAAACTGCAATATTCCATTAAAATATACATATAAAGTTAAATACTACTGATGTTAAACCCAACAGAAAAATCCTTCCACCTGTCTGCTTTGTCCCTACTAGGGTTTCTGCCTGAGTAGTGATTATTCATCAAAAATTATGCAATGTGAAAGATTCTAGGTTAAGAAAACATTTTTTCTAAGTGAAAAAAGTTGAAGTATGACATTAGACAATACAATAACATGTAAAGGTCTTCCTTAGCATGATTTTTTACAGAATTGTCAGTGTTAAACAAGCTGCCCTTTATAACCTGTTCATAACAATCTTTAAAACTCAATTTCCTCCATTTTATAGTATTATAAGTTAGCCTCAAAAATATTAAATAAAAAATTAAAATAAAAAAGAAGTTAATGTATGTAATATGCTACTGCCCACTCCCCATATAAGGAAAACCTTGTATGTCAAACTCCATGTATTATGAGGTCACTTAGGTAATGGCAGATAACCAAGTACAGCAGGCAACAGTTTGCTGGTATGGAAGATAGTAACATTGAAGGTGTTTGCTTAAAAAACATATGGGGATGAATTACTATTTTTAATTTAGTTTCTGACCCTCTGTCATGGAATTTAGTGACGATGATTGTGTATAGGTAACGTACAGCAGTCATAGAAACGTTTCTAATATTGGCATGATAGTGACTGGCAGCATTCATCTGGCAAAGAAGCTTACATTAGATCTGGTGTTGCCAGTAACAAGCAATATAGTAATTTATTTGAAATGGGAATATTATGTTTATTGGCCACTTCTGTGCTTGACTACAGTATTTCCAACATTACACTAAATTTTAAGTCTCAGACTGTATCAGAGATCAAACGCGGAAATGGGTGAGAAAAAGTAGTGAAGAAATGACAAGGAAATGTTATATCACACAAAGATAAAAGGTATATGATTTTATAAAATAACTTTAGTCTGGGCTAATGGCAAAGGGATCACTGTGATAGGGGAAAATGATCTCTTCCCACAGTATGCAGTGACCTTCAAGCAGATTATAATATATAAAGGGGTACAAGATCCTCTGCACACAAACAAGTACACAGACGCTAACACACACACGCACAGACACACACGCACGCACGCACACACTAAATACTTTTTGGGCTTTTTAGTTTTGAATTTGTGAGGTGGGAGAGCTGAAATGTTTCTTGCAGCACAGCATCATATACATCTATACAGATGACACTGCAATGAAAAGTTTCCCGCTCTATGCTTTTGTCTTACTTTCATTTTACGGGAATGGCTGATGATAAACCCGTCAAGAACTTAGCAGTAGCAATTATTTGCATGTCTCAATCATTCCTTTACTATTCCAACTGAAAACGTTATATTCATTATCTGAAACCATGTTTATAAAAACATATACTCTTTTTTTTTTTTAATTTGCCCATGATGAGCATTATATATCTAGTTTATGATAACTACCTAACTGGGCCAGTTTTCTATAGTTTGCTGTTAATCTTAACAGCATGTAGTTTTCTTCACACCAACTAAACCACAACTATATTTTTGTCACTGAGAAATTACTGATATGTTTGTTTTATATAATAGCAATGCCAAAACAAATATTCTACCATAATAGAGTTTAGGACAAGGGAAATCAGGACAAACTGAAACTGGGCTGATCTGTGTTACCTCAGGATCACTCTCTTGTAAGTCACTTTCTTGATCTAGTTAGATCAAAGAAGTATTAGTGAAAGACCAATCTGCACTCTTTGGAGGAATTTCTTCCTTTCTCGGTGTTATGCAACCACAGAGTTGGTATATATGTTTGGTAAGTGTGAGAAGCTTGCTCTCATGTAAAAATAGATTAGTAAGAGTTATGCATTCAAGAACACAAATGTTAGTTTCAAGTGATCAATTTTCAATCTTACATCGTGGAAGACTGAAAATGGGGAACTGTCTATCATGCATAGTAATCTCAGTTTTTCGGGAGATGTGTAAAAGAAACTCCATGATAAACTTCATAAACAAACTGCATGAGCTTTCTTTGATGAATGTTTTGTAGCAAAGCAGGTTGCCTGTCAATGAAGCACACTAGTCACTTCAACAGCAACACAACTATAAAACAGTGGTACAGTGGTAAAGGGAGGCTATGTTCTAAGCAAAAAAAGCTTGCATACTAACAACTTGTAGAGAAATCAAAAATTAAGATGAGGTGAACCAATATTTAGTGATTTTTGTTTTCATTCAGTCATCATATATCCTCTCCTTGCATGTGCTGTTTTAGTCTATTTAAAAGGGAATGTGTCATTCTTTCAGTGATTGCACTTAATATGAAGGTAACTCTCTGAAACCACTTTGTGCAGCAGTATTTCCTTTTATATACTGCTGTGTGACATCAAAATAAATATATTTTAGTTTGGATGTGTGGAGGTTGACTGCCCACATGGGGGTATACGGGGCTTGCCCCTGTAAAAAAATGCCTTAATCCAGAGATCACTGAAAGTAGTTTCAGCAGTCTGTATTCCGATTGTCATCATTCACTGAAACTGTAGTCAATTGACATGAACCCAATTAAACGTGCTTAAAATGTTGAAGTGTAAACACTGATGAAAATTCCAAGGTCTTACAGTCAAATCTGTCATGACAATAAAGTGCTGGGCATGTTAACCGTAGGAATAGAGTTCTGGCGAATAAAAATAAGGGCACACGAATGTAACCAAAGGTATGGAACCAGCACATTTATTTACCAAAGAGGTGCTAGTTGTAATCCTACACTTATAAATCTGAGGTGTTGTCCAGTCTACTTGCAAGAAAACTGTGTTCTACTGAGAAAAATTCTGAAGCTTACTTTTGCAGGAGTTGTTTGTACAGAGTGCCTCTCTTAGCATATGTGCAGGACTTTGGAAGGCTTCCTCAATACACTGCAGCAGTGATTTTTTTTAAAGAAGTGTTTTCCTTTATTCATTTGCTGGATTTTAAAGAAAAATTAAGAATGTTTACAGTTCACACATATGCTCAATATATGAGACAGACTGAAGTAAGAAAGTTAGGTGAGAGCTTTTGGCATTCAGTCATGCATCTGTAGCTATGGGCCCTCAGTGCCTTTTTATGTTAGCATAGTTTACTTCAAAAAGCATAGATCCAAATTTGTAACTTACTTTAAAGGAAACACATTCCTGGTCAGCCATGGAATATAAAGCCTGCATTTATTAAGTATACATGCACACACGCCTTCAAACTGGCACTAACACCAGAACTCACAAAGGGTGAAGTCAGACTAAAAAACTTCACCAAGCAAACTATACCCTCCTAGGGGAAGGTATAAATGCATTCCAAACCTCACCCCCAGCTGGAAGTAGTAACTACACCATAGCTTACACTAAAGCCCTGTATAACCACTTGTATAAGTGTACAGACTTGGCTGTCCCAGACAGAATCAAAGACAGAGCCCCAAGTTAAAAAAGCTGCCCTGGTGGACATCCAGCATCAACAAACTTTACAACAAATAAAAAGTTGTTTTCTAAGAAAACTAAGGCAAGACCCCTACAATGGAAAAGCACCTTCCTCAACCTCAACAGCCAAATAAGACAACGTGAAATCCTTTAAGCGTAACTTGGAGAAAAACTTAGCAATCACAGCCAAGGATAATCATAAGGTCTTTTACAACTACGTAAGCAGCTTAAAAGGCAGGACCCAAGCATGTGCTGAACTAGTGACTATAGGTATCACACACACTGATCCTGCAGAGATAGCAAACCTACTAGCGGACAGAATTGGTGAAAATTTCACTCCCTTATCCCCTCCAAAATTATCACAAACCTTGCCCCCAACTTCCTCCCCACCCTACATATCCGAAGAGCAGGTCATTAAACCCTTGTCTAAGGCAAAAAACACAGCCTCTATTGGACCAGGCAAAAAACACAGCCTCTATTGGACCAGACAGCATCACAGGCTGTCTTCTAAACAAACTAAAACATGAAGTAGCATCACTATTAAGTACCCTATTCAATCACAGCCTAACCACTGGCTTTGTTCCTGCGGAATGGAGGCCAGCAATAGTTATTCCTCTCCACAAAGGTGGTTTAGCAACAGATCCAGGGAATTATATACCCATAAGTCTGACCAGCCTCATCTGTAAAGCCATGGAACATATCATCATGGACCTCATAAATAAAGACATGGGTGACCTCCAAACCCTGTATCTGACCCAATTCAGCTTCATCAAGGGCAGACCCTGCCTGTTAAACCTGACGGATTTCTTTGAAAATATGAACAGGGCAAAGGCCTTTGACACAATCCCACACTCAGACATTACTGATAAATTTAACAAACTGAATATAAACCCCTTTGTCGTAAGATGGGTTGCCAGCTGGCTCACAAACTGGTCCCACACTATCAAAGTGGGTGACTCCACATAAACCAACGGACCTGTCACTAGCTAGTATCACAAGGGTCAGTGCTGGGCCCCCTGCTGTTTGATATATACTTCTCAGAAGTTCAGGACAAAACTAAGGGGCGATGGCTGACCAAGTTTGTGGATGACTGCAAACTGGGTGCAATAACTGAGGATCTTACACAGACCAACAACTGGTGTCTTAGTCACTATCTCAAACTGAATGCAAAGAAATGCATCATTATTCCCTTTGATAAAAACAATGACTCTTCACACTATCAAATTAACAACAATACCCTATTTACTTACAAAGTGGTAAGAGATCTGGGATCACAAGTAGACTGCAACCTTAACTTCAACTACCATGTGTCTACTTTAGTAAGGAAGGCTTTCTACGTAGGACACTTAATTAGCAAAGGCATCGCTTTTAGAGCAAAGGAGGTTATAACCCCTCTATACTCGTCACTAATGAGCCCCATAATTGAGTATAACAACCCTTTCAGCATGTATCATACAAAGCACCTGCAGCAACTGGAGAGACCTCAGAGGTTTCTAACTAAGAAAATCAAGGGACTCCAGCACGTGCCTTACACAGACCAACTAAAATCCCTGTCACTCATACTCAATATTGTATAGACTTCTTAGGGCAGACTTATGCCTGGCTTATACAGCAATCTCCAACCCAAACCTAATGAATTTGCTGCACATCAGTAAATTAAACAGGACTAGAGCTACCCATTCTAGGGACCTAAATATGGCCTGCGACTTCAATAGGATGTGCTGGAGGGGCATATCTGTCTCCCAGCGACTGCCACATCTGGAATAGGCTGCCAATTTATGTGAAGCACAGCATGTCTATGACAGTACCTGAATGAGTGGATGGGGTACTGTAAATTCTTACTGGGAATAGCATCCAGAACCCTCCTGAACATAGACAGTTATTAATAAATACAGTCCTAGGTATTGACTAGAGTATCTATGGTATTACATTGGGATGAAACAGCTGGGCTTGAAGTGACCTCTGGGTCAACAGCCTAGTAACCTCCCATGATCCTATGATCCTGTGTGTGTGTGTGTGTGTGTGTGTGTGTGTGTGTGTGTGTGTGTGTGTGTGTATCTATATATATTTTATATATATATATATATACACACACATACACACACATATATGGTTATGGTTCATTTGATCTAAAAACAAAAGTAGTGGCCCATTTGAGTAAAACTTCATTTGATCTAAATCTCAAATGAGTGAATCTCATTTGACTGAAAACTATGTTAGCCTTTAGAAAATTACTGTACAGAAATTATAATGCAAATTAATATTTCAGTCACTATTAGTTCCTTGTTAATGCCTGCTGTTAAGTTGTACCTTCATGTATGACAGCAATGAATTAATATGTCAGGAATACTCTTTTTTCTTTGTGGTTATGTGGCCTGTGGAGTTAGTATATTTAAGTAAGGAGATGTGGATGGCAAAGTTCCCCACATAGGAGGTACAGGAGGTCTTGCACCCCTGCAAACAATGTTTTTGAAGATATATTTAGTGTAGCAACATTTGTAGCTCATAGGTGTTTACTAGGCTAATGACCACAATAGTCTTTTTAAGCCTAGTCATGCATCCCAAATCTCTGACAAGTTCTGGTACCCTTGATAAGTGCAAGTAGGGGCTTGGGAGATGAAAGTTTTACAAGCCGAGGCCCAAGAGATGCCTGTCTCCATTAGACACATAAGTACCAAACCAGGGCTGGATTTCCTTTTTCCACATCCAATTGTCCAAGTTAAATTTGAATTGGGTTAGGAGGAACTTTATTTCAGATGAATGGGGAGCCTGTTCCAGAGAAGGGGTAGTCTCTGAGATACACACCGGCCTCTCCAGCAGGTCCTATTTATATTGCAGGCAAGGTTTATGTCTTTAGAATGGGTAATTCTGGCACTGTTGTTTTGCGGGTATGCAGGAAGTACATCAGGAAGAGGTCTGACGATGCCTTGTATGCCAGGCATAGATCTCCCCTCAACAGACTGTAGGAGACAGAATCCAGGGATAGGGCCTTGAAGAGGTCTGCATAGGACATGTTAGTTATGCGTTCCTTGGACCTAGATGCCATGCCTTTGTTTATACGTTGCACAACATAGAATGATTTCCTCACTACTGTAGACATGCGATGGCCAAAGGCTAGATTACTGTCTATGTGTGTGTCCCCAAGTCCATAACTGTTGGGTCAATTCATAGGGGTCTGGTGTCAATATTATAGTTACCAGGGGTGGATAACTTCCCAAAGGATATTAGTATGCCTTTCTTGTCATTTAGTTTTAGTCCATGGCTCTGTCACCAATTATTTGTCTGTGTCAGCCCTTCCTGGAGAACATTTGTGTTGGTGGGGGGATCTGTTACTGCTCCTAATTTGCAATAATCTACAAATTTAGTCAGCCAGAGGCCATGGATATTGGCTTTGACTTTAGATAAGTAATTGCCAAAAAGGAGCGCTCCCAGGGCCAGTTTTCAGAAGGACTCCCCTTCTGACTGGCCTCTTTGTAGAGACGGATTCCCCAATTCTAACTTTTTTGGTCCTGTCTGTGAGCCATCTGCCTATCTGCTGGGTGACATAAGGTTTTATACCTAACCGCTTGAGTTTTTCAACAATGCCCGAGTTGGGTATTATGTCAAATGCCTTGGTCAAGATAGGCAGTGAATGAGTTTCTATGTTTTGTGGTTTCAGTGAAATGTGCCACTGTTTTTGTTTTTTTAGATCAAATGAACTTTCAGTGAAATAGCCTGAGAGGCCTGAGATTCTGGCCAAAAGTACAGTAAGGGTCAGGATTGGCACACATGATTATGGGTGTACAGGGTGCCTTCACTTCACCCCCAGACATTCTTCTGTACATCTAATATTTCAAATGGGAGTATTAAGTAAAGGTAACTTGTTTCTCTACAACCCCCTCCCCACCAAAGTCAGACTGCAATATAACTACCTTTGTGCAAGTACTGAATGCTGCAAACTACACAGGATGACGTTTCCCATTAAACTCAGAAAGGATTCTATTAAGAATAACAAATAAAAGTAAATAAAAAATAGTGTATGAAATAATTGTGCAGTTCGGTAAAATATTTACAACTCATTATACCTCAAACCATACAGCATTGAAATGAAAAAGCTTCCATATCAAAATATGGCTGAATTTTTTTCTGTGCAGTTACATGTTATATTTTTTAATGGCAAAATAGGTCTTTCATAAATATGGTGATAGTGTTTTCATAACTCCTAATAACCATCCATCAGGTAGTGACTTTGCTTACAAAAAATAATTAGTTTTCGTTGTACTTATTTCGTACTTTATGTTTCTGGGATAAAGCAGTAATTCAATGCAGCACACTCAAGATGTTCACTCCAATGGAAACTTTTACGTTGTTCTAAATTATCTAGCCTTCAGTAGACTGTTGTTTTTCAGTAAAATGATGAAAAACCTTTCCTATAAATTACAGGAAGAGAGGTGCACTATGTGTTGTTGAGGGTGGTTTCAGAATTTGTGCAGTCCGTATATTGCATAGAAATATTAATTTTCTGTTTAAGCTTCAACTATACCAGCAGTAAAAGCTATTGGCATTTTATACGTAACTTTCAAAAGCAAAATTTAAGGGTATAGGCAGCAATATTCCAGAAATGAAAAAATATGAATAATTATCTGCATTCTGCCAGCTACCATGACAGATTCATGGTAAATATTACCCCTATACTTGCATATTCTCATGACTACATGAGGACTAGAGTTTAGTGAGCTAAACCATAGACCTAACATCATTTACAGTAGAAGGGGCAGTAACAGAGGCATAGCTGCAAATAATGGGAAGGATTGCATAGGCAGTACGGGAACTATAAAATTCTACATGAAGGGACATATAGCTGTGGAGGCTGCCTATGGTGACTACTTATTAGTAAAACAGATATATATATATATATATTATATATATATATATATATATATATATATATATATATATATATATATATCCTGCAACTGTAGAGTGAAAATACCTTGAGTTTTATCAAATACAGCAGTGCAAGAGTCATTTATATAATTGTTTGTACATGAATCAGTTTTTAAAGTAAGAATGATCGAACATTTAAAATCAAAACTGATAAGCATTTGTGTTACATACATTTCTGACTTGAATAATAACATAACAGAACAGAATGACACAAGTACTAAAAAATATACATTTGCATTACAGGGTTTAACAAAAGTAACTCCGTCTATGGGGTGAGGTCCATGGTGACATCACTTATTTATTACTGGAGGAAGATGCCTTCTGGCAATATTAGTTGGCTTCAATTTTGAAATGTTAATTAGCTGAGAAAGAGACTCTCTCTTTTCATAGATTAAATGAGAAAGAGCCTCTCTCTTTTCATAGATTCCATGCAGTATAAGAAGAGTTTTCTATACCAGCAGCAGTAGCAGTCATGTTATTGTTAATTCAAAGATTTTATATACACATATATATATATATATATATATATATATATATATATATATATATATATATTTAATAGTATTCTTCAGTATCCATTATACATGCTATGTGCATTTGAAGCCTGCTTTCTTACTCTTAGTGTGCATTTCTTTGTTTCTACGAATGTATTATAGATATGTATTGACAGGTGTGTCTATTTTATAGGCACATTTTAATTTGGACGCATCAAGACTTGGCACAGAGGTGATTCAGTTTCTTTTAATGAGCATGAGAATGCTCTAAGCTAACGTAGTGAAATATATGTTGATAATATTATACTTGCTGTTGGTACTGCCATGTACATTTTTGTTAGATTTGTTTGTAAAAGTATAGTTTACCTAATCACAAGTATGTATATTTGTTTAAAGTCACCATATTACCCGTTAGTAGCTAGAGAAGCACAGCATTTTCATCATATTATTTTGGGTAATGAAATAACAGGTTATTGCTGCTTTCTTGTAAATCTTAATGGCCATCTTTGAGTACGACTTAAATGAACAAAATTTGTCAAAAGTATTTAATGATAAAATGGAAACAGTCTGATTTAATACCAGGTTCCTTGTGGATTGATTATCTGGTTAAAGATGGCTGACATATCAGACAGGAGACCTATAATGGCTATCATATAAGTATAACACTGCCTTCCTAAGTATCTTACCATTAAAACATATAGACTTCTTGTGTGACTTAACATCATTTAACTAGATTAAGATGGAAGGTGCCCAAAGGTTATATTTCTGATTATCATCATGGCTCTGTATCACTTCCTAGAAGATGGCAATATAAAATGGGCAGAAATTTGCAAGCTGATTTTTTAGCCCATATGCAAGACTTTCATATAAGTGTCACACATGTAAGTGGTGTGCTACAATACTGAGTTTGACACAGGTGCAGCTGAATGCATTAAATTGAGGAAAAGTTAATATACAAGGAACAGAGGAGTATGGGTAGTGGAGAGCTGCTAGATATGCAAATTACTCATAGGCAGGACCATGGAGCTCTATGCTTAAAGATGACTTCTTTGTTGAGTTCATTGAAGATACCCAGTAGGTAAACATTGCAAAATAAATCTCTTAGAAAAGTAGGCAGAGAGAATTGTAAAATGGGAATGACTTCAGTGACACCTGAAGTGACAAAATAGGGCTTAATTTCTACAAAAAAGCAGCAAGGTGGTAAAGTACCATGAAAGAGGAACTCAAGAAGGGATTCATAAATGGGGGGGTGATTATGCTTGAAAGTGTGAGTGAGTAGAAATGCATAGATTATTTGTTATACTGCAACGAGAATATAAACAATGTATATTGGTGATGTATGTTATATGGTATAATACTGTAAGTTATAAAGGAAAAACGTGGACTGACCGTTTTATATGAACATGTCTATGGTAAATGATATTGTTGAAAACTGTTATGATATATACAACAATAACAATTACAAAGGTTAAAAAGAAGGAATAAATGAATGGAGGATGCAAAGCTGGAGGCTTTTTTAACAGAAAAGGAAATTTGAAGCATTTATTACAGATCAAGTCACATGTTCTAGCCAATGAGTGAAAGTAGGCTCAAAGCCAAGCAGGATGCATGGGTATAAGGTGAAGGGGACTGTATCAAAAGATGAGAAACTCCTCCCTCTAATTCAGGCTCACTCAGACCCCACTTAGAATCCGAACCTAAATATGGAGACAGATTTTTCAAAAGAAAGTTAGGTTAGAATGGCGAGAGATATAAATAGGAGCAACATAACAAGAATGGTGAAAGGTATGCGGGCACTGATTATGAGAAAAAATTGAGGTAGTGGAAGAAATTAGTCTGAAGGAATGTTAGTCATATTATGCTATAAAATGGACTGATTAGATATGACAGGGTAAGATACAAAAGAATAAGATACTATATGATATTTCATATAGATAGTAAAATTACTGAAGCCAGGAAACAGGAAATGTCACCATGGCACTGTCATGATGGATAGAAAAATTCACCAAAAGAAATTGGTAGTTAAAGGACAATGCGTGAGGATTGCCAGGATGGTTTCTAGGGAAGATGAATTCCAGTTAGAGATGTCTAACTTGAGGTCAATGTTTGTAAGATGTAGATGCCCTGATGAGTTTTTGAACACCATTTTTAGGGAAGTCATTAGAAAAAGGAGCACTGGATATTTTTTTCCTATTTTAGGAAAAGGGTATGGTACCAGTCCCATAGCTGAAATAGAACCAAAGATTGAATCAACTGAGGAGGGGGCCTTTCAATGTGGGTTACTTTTACCTTTTACAGGCCAATTTAAGGCCTGAAAAAAACAGAGGAAAGAAATTGGTCTATATTTTCTACTGACAGTGGTTATCAGGAGATAGTAGGATCAAAACCCATTGTGGTTTATAAAAAGGCCCCTTGTTTTAAGACATTATTGGAAAGATCAAATCACAATAAACAAGTTGGGAAAATGTCTAAATGTGGGAGTTGCAATATTTGTAGATTCATGTTTGAAGGGTCATTCATTGTAGTGCCTGGTTTTGGAAAGATCTACCTCCAACGTGGATTTCTATGCAACAGTAAGGGAGTGATTTACTTATCCCTCTTTACAGAATGTTCTGCATTCTATATTGGCAAAACCAAGAGAACACTTAGACAGAGGGTTTATGAGCATCAATATGACATCAGGAAGGGTGACAAACATAATGTATTGGCAAAACATGTTAAAGGACACCCGGGACATTCATTTAAATTTTGTGTTATTGACCAGGTACAACTGGGTGAAAGGGGTGGTCCTGTGGAGGATTATTTAGAATATCTTGAATGAGGTGGCAATTAAAAACTAATACCACCCAACCACCAGGGCTAAATGATTGGGCTTCTATTACCAGTTTACTCAGACTCAAGGCATCCTATTATTTTTAAACTTTTATTTTGATTTACTAAACATAACTTTTTTGGTTATAACTGCACAAATAGAATGATGTCCATGTATTGTCAACCATGAAGGCTAGTATTTACTCACTGATTTATTGAACTTACTGGATAGTTAGGGTATATAATGTTGTCATATGGTTTATGAAAACAAGGTGCAAAAATTGTTTGGTTATTTATATGCATTTTTAAATGAGGTCTTTTCATTTAACCTAGTTGGTTATGTTTTAAAATGTTTTTTAGCATGTCTATACTGTTTTTACAAGGGGGAATGTGGTTTTGTAATAGTTAATTATGTTACGATGCAACTAATTGTTGATTGGAGGTTAGCCATCCACAGGTATAAAAACTGAGATCATTTGTTCTTGTGTTGTTCTGAAGAAGTCCTGATACCTGTGGATGAAAACGCTTAACGTGTGAGATTATTTAATAAAGCCTTTGAGGCACTCGACTCTGAAGACTTCTTTTTCATTTATTTGGATGGAAAAGATACCAAGAGAGAGCATTAGTTACCAAGAGAGAGCATTAGTAAAACATGAAGAAAGATTCAGAACTAAGACAAAAAACACTATTTCACCAAAAAGGCAATAATCCTTTGAGTACATTGCCAAAGTGAGGGGTAATTTCATTTTACAGTTATAGGATTAGGCAGGGAACAGCACACAGCAAATAATGTGACCACTGTGTGGGGACAAGATGCATACTCAGCAAGAGTTATGCACTAGCAGTCTTTCTTTGGTTAATATTATACATTAATGATCAGTGGTGCAACAGTTAGCACAGCAACATTATAGCCGTTTGATCTCCAATTTACCTTTGGGATGAGGGACTCTCTATGTGGAGTTTACATACCTTCCCTGTATGCAAGCAAGTTTTGTGGATTCCAGTTTCCTTCAACATCTCAAAAAACATGTGCAATGGCCAGGACAGATAATGAGTGTCCAAACTGCCCTTGGTATTTGCATGAAGTGTGTGGGTAGGCATGTTTGTGTGCATGCATGCAGCACTTGCATGTGCACAAGTGCATTTGCACACATAACTTGTTGCAATTGACTAGTATTTCATTCATGGCTGATTTCCTACCTTACACTTGTTGCTTGCTCAGATAAGCTTCAGTTGGTGATGAAAATGAAGGAGAGAATATCACGTGTAACTATGTCTCTAAATCCCCGCAGTACTCACCAAACTATGACAGTTAATGTTAGTCATCTGGAATAATATGGCATAAATATTAACTCTGTTATTTGATGCCACCCTTTTAAGATATTAAGTAACAAAGGCATTCATATATACCAGTCTGGTTTAAACATTTTATGAATATTAGTGTTTTTATATATTCTGGAACACGTTCAGCTACACATAAATACCAAAGAAAAAAACATGTGCTTTAAAAGATGTGCTGTATGTATGTGGGAACTGTCAATAGAATTATTTTATTTATTTATTTACTTATTTGTTTGTTTGTTTGTCTTCATTTTTATTGACTGGGAACATTTAACTGGAAAACGTCTGTTTTCAGCTGAGGTCAGGAGAGAAAAGCTCCAGTATATACATTTAAGTTACTCATTAGAAAATAAATTATTTGCAAAGGCACATTACACAGATAACTCTTAAGACATCTAGACACAAATAAGTAATTGTTCCGAAGTGACATTATACAAAAATAAAACAGGTATTTCTTCTGTGGTTACATTATGCATGATATTAAGTTCAAAGTATAAAACATTTAGTATGCAAACAGTTCATGTACAGTATATTTGACAAGCAGACTTTAGATATGACTTACAAGACAAAGGTAAGGAGGGTTGCAGCACAGATGTTAGAAATAAATTAAATTGAGGTAAGGAGTGTGAAACATTAGTTGGTAGGTAGATCATAGTTAAAACTAGAATAGGGAGAAAGCCATTGTTTTACTGAATCAAGGATAGTGGGTTAAGAATACAAGGGTACATATTGAGTCAGAACCTAGTTAGTAAAAATTTGATTTTACAATAAACTAGTAACTTGTTAAAGAAGATGATGAGAATCTTGTTTCAATAAAGGGGATTTAGCCAAAAGCAGTTTTTTTGACCTAAGATGACTTTGACTAAAGACAACCTTCACTAATAGTAGAAAAACATGTTTTCCATTTTACAGAATGATAAAACATTTAGTTACTTCTCTGTTTTTGGGGATAGTATTGTGAGACTGCTGCAATGGGGTAGATATCCTTTTCTCCTCAAGATTATTAGACTCAGAGTTGATAATAAACAGTAGGTGTGCAGACCCCCTCCATGAGATTCATTAGGATTCTGTCTCCCCCACAAAAACAATGCTCATTTTGTTCTACCTCCTCTTTCTCCCTTTCCCCCTATTCTCATTCAATCTGGACCATATACTTAATTCTCTCAACAGCCTCAATCTCTAGACATTTCATCTCCAGCTCTAGTCTTCTTAACTCCATCTGTTTTAAGGTAATCTGGGGATGGACCAAGTTGGTTTGCTTCATGCGTTCTACTACAACCATTAACTGTCTGTCTCCAGTTTCAGTGGACTACACTTTATCTGCACAAATGGCTGCTGCCATATTCTCATATTCCACACCATCATATGAAATCCCCTTGCTTTTGCACTCCTTAGACAACTATGTCACCAATTCTTAGCTGTGACACTAATATTTTTTCATACTACACATATTACATTTTTGTCTGTTTCCTATTTTGACTAGAAAATAAAGAACTGTGCAATATATACTGTTGTATACCTATCTTTTAACTGGAAGGGTATATACTCCTTGTAGAAAACAAAACTGTTTTACAGACCATGTAAGTCCAGTGTACAAGATCCAGTTACTACCTACTGATCAATATGTGGATAACAAGCTTATAACATCACCTGCTGCAGCAAATTAATATCTAGCATAAAGAATAGCATAATCCCAAGTTGCCACTAAATAATATGGGATGGACAGTGTCTATGATCCTTAACTCACATACCACTGGCATCAATATATGAATGCAAGAGAACCAACATTATGGGGTTTGACTCTCACCACTGATACTAGTTTCCATACAAAGAGCATGTAGTATTTAGTGTATGTTATAAATGTATATTGCTTCCATCTGTAAAAGCAATCACCTGTTGCATCCATATAAAAAGTGGGTCTATGTTAAATCACTGAACACTTAAAAAAGCAAACAATGATTTATCGAACCCATATAAGCGAAAGCTTACAACCTCGAATGCTTAGAACAGCGATTTTTTCCAAGGGAAAAAAAATCGCTGTTCCACAATAAAAAAAAAAATTGTAAAACATTACATAAAGTGGGGGGCTTCACCCTTACGATGTGGGGGCTGTGCCGCCCTACACTCCCTACTTAAATATACCAACTCTGAGATTACACTACAGTCATGAAAATGGCAAAGTAATGGAAACGGCCAAGAGTTTTCTTTCCCAGGGAAAGAATTCGCTTATATGCTCTTTCGCTAATTTTGCCTTTTCGTGCTTTCAAGTTCGATCAAGATGCATTTGAAAGAATGTGTCTTCGATCATTTAATAGGAACCCTAAAATGCACCCTGTACAACTACAAATCAAAGTTGCAATCACTGGCTCACGAGTTTCTTAGTATTTCACCCACCTCAAACTGAGCATAGTGCCTTCTAGTGCAACCTTAGCACCAGTAAATGAAACTTGACCTCAATTATTTTGCACATATATGTGATGTGTGCACAGACACACACACACACACACACACACACACACACATGCGTGCACACACACACACACACACACACACACACATATATATATATATATATATATATATATATATATATATATATATATATAAAAAATAGATGGGTAAATATTAAGTATTATAAATATTAAGCAATGGACTGCAGTGGTGGTGCTGCGGTAGCGTTGTCGCCTCATAGCAAGGCGTTGTCCCGTTCGATTCTCAGCTAGAGCGTCTTCTGTGTGGAGGCATACGTGAATGGGGCATGCCTTCGTTGAAGGTTGTGTGTCAGGGCTGGTAACCCGGTACGTAAAAATCCACTACCAATCATTAGCGGACCGGAGTTCCGCTGTGGCAACCCCTAACCAGGAAAATCCAAAAGAAACAAACAAACATAAATATTAAGCAATGGGGTAAATGGTGACTTTTAAGCACAAATACCTTCATTCCCAAATTTACAGTATGCTGCCACCAGTTAGTCAAAATTAACAGAACAAGAATACAATACTGTTTACCTTTAAAATAAGAAAACCTTTAAATATTTAAATGCCTTTAGTTATGAACAGTTACCTCTCTTAGGACAGACACCACACAGTTTTGAAATACCTGTAAAATGTATAAATCTTCAGCTCCAGGCATTTAAACATGAATATTAAAAATCTTTACTTGAAATAAAGCTTGCATGATAAACTGAAAATAAAGCTTTCAAAAATACACAGAATGGCCAGAAAAATATCTAATATATAAACTAAAAAAACTACTAAAATATATGCTGTACCCTGTCCTTACTGACTTTGGCCTCCAATTGCAAAATAGAAGCATTCAGAAAAAGTTAGTTCATAGCAAAGAATTACATAATGCAGACCTAATGTGATCAGTTATTTTTAAATAATTCTTAGGTTCACAGAATGGGGTTAATGTAGCTAGAACTGCATCAGGCATAAATGTTTTGCATTATACATTTACTTTAGATTCATATCAGTGTCAGTGGCCAGCAGGTAGCACACCTGCCTTTGATGTGGAAGGCTGTGGGTTCTAATCCCATACCAGGTAGATTGATTACTGAAACTGTATTGCAACATAAGGGTGGTGCTGCACTTCTGAGTGTCCTGTCTTTCAGATGTGACATTAAACCGAGGCCCCATCTGCTTGAGTTTGTGGATATAAAAGATCCCATGGCACCTATTGAAAGGAAAGTTCCTCGATGCCCTGACCAAATTTCCCCTAGTAGTATAAATACCACCTCAGGGCTCCCATGAAAAGAGATTACTAGCCTAGTAGGACTAACCCAGTCAACAAAAGGATAACTAAATAAATATCTAACCACATTCCCAGAAACTAGTAACATGTAAAAATACTTGATCACACAAAACTTTAACTCTTTCTGAATACACCCCTTCCCCAATATTTCTAAAAAATTCTTTGCAGGCAACACAGCCACAATCTGAGCACCATCCCAGGGGCATGCTATAGCAGATAAGGCAGTAACTCATGTAGCCTCTATAACTCATGTTATTTTTCATTAACAGACATTCCCTCTATTCATACGTTTCCAAAAATGATTTCCTGTGGCTTAAGTTTGAATTTAGAAGATTTTCTTATTGTTTTCATAGCTAGATACAATTAAGGGATGTTCAATCTACTGTCAAAGAAGGCATCATCATGTAACCTAGACTCTGCAGTAGTCAAAACAGTCAAGAAGAAAAGCTTAGTTCCATCTCCAAGTTGCAATACGTGTTCACAATGGCAAATACAGTTATATATTACTTTACATATTTTCTTTTGCATATTTGGTAAAAAGCTAAGTACAATGCTCCTTTTTCACTTTTATCTAGATGGAGTTAATTTTTAGTACAACTTTGCTCTTTTCTTGGCAATTACAATAACATTTCCCATTTTATTACTCCTCTTCACATACTTTGTTCAAGTAAATCATTCTGTGTATTGAGGATTGCTGGTTTTAGACTATAACTAAATACTTCAGTTTCCCTTCAGCATTTACATAAACCAGAGTTCTGTTACGGGCAGTGTAGTGTTAAAATTGTTAGCAGTGCTACCTCACATAAACTATAGCTTGTTGTTGTCTGTGGTGCCTTCTGTGCAGAGTGTTCATGTCCTCCATGTCTTCATGTATTTTTGCTAGTGTACTGGGTGCTCAGTTTCTTCCCCTACATCTGAAAGGATTGTCATTCCTCCAAATTAGCTGTAGGTATGTGTGTCATTTGACAGTAAATTCTGTGCATCATGTGATTGGCTAGGATCTCAGTCGTGATTAGTTTGTGTGTCTTGTGCCCACTGAATATTGAGATATGCTCTGAATCACTTACAACCCTGAAAAGGATTAAGTGGATGATCAAAAAAGGAATAAATGAATACTGATATTATGTGTCATACTACAGTGGTTACCTAATTTTACAAAAATATTTTACACTGTATAGCACTGAGTGGGGTTTCTGTTAGCATTAAAATAGTCTGTTTGTTACCTGATAACCTAGCTAGGTACAACTGTTTCATTTCAGAGTTACAGGTGGGAAGCACCTGGTTAAGTGACTTGCTCAGAATCACACAGTGTCAAGAGGACATTGAGGTAATCAAGCATAGAATACAAGATGAAGCTCACTCACAGCTCATTGTCTTAATCTGTGTACAAGTATCAGTTTAAAAAAGAAATCAATTCTGCTAATAAAAATAACAACAATATCACAGGAATATTGGAATACTCATTCTTGTAGCTCAATCACAGGCAGACCACGAAGCTGCATGAAGCTTTGGTGTTTATCCCCTGTCAATAAGGCAAGCGAAAGGGATCACATGTGGTGCCAGTCAAGTGACAGCAACAGAGAACATTAGAATAGACAAGACCCTCTCAACGTAAACTTGCTCTTAGGGCACAGAATGTCATCTCACTGGCTGGGAAGAAAACAGATCACATGCTGAAGGTTGAGAAGAGCCAGGTAGATATAGCTATGCTTAGACCCACTTTTAGCATATACACTGGAACCAGGCTTCTTGATTTGAGGTGTTTTTCCTCATTTTCTGGAGTTGATCCCTGGAAAATGGATAGGGGAGTCTCACAAGCCCCTGACTGAGGTCATTCAGTTGGAATTTGTGCTAGCAGATGATAGGACAACCTCAAACTAATTGTGAGTTGCAGAAAGGAAAACCTGGTCTGTTTTTTGTTCATGTGTACCTAATAGTTAATATGAGTATTCATGGATTTGGTGCTTGAAAGTGTATGACTTAACTGAGTCTGAAGTCCTACAGGAAGACTTCAGTATGCTAATGTACAATGACGGAGATATCTCAAGGTGTGCAGTTGATGGGTATGACTTGCATGATTTGAATCTTAGAGGTGAATTATTATTGGAATTCAGTACTAGTCATATATTGTCCATAATAAGTTCTGTATCAAACCATATGGAAGCTCATAATCATATATGGTATCAGAGCACTTTGGGCCAAAGGCCAATAAGTAACACTGTAGTCACTAAGTCAGGTATTTCAGCATATGTCTTGGAAACTCAGGTCAACAGAGATGCTTAGCTGTCAGCTGATCAACACTTAGGAAGGAGCTGGGACAGATGACCAAAGCAGCAAACCTAAGCTTGTAGTGAGGGTATGGGATAAGCTCAACTCCAGCCTCCAGAAAAATGTCTTCCACATATCAGGGAAGATCTGTGATGTCTAGAAGTACAAAGGATTAAGGCTCTGAGTTGTTAAAAAGATGCTTACTGTAGTCAAGGGTGCAGGGTTTAATTCCTACTGCTTCTACTTGCCTACTATTCTATTTGTCACTTTATCAGCCAGTACACCATGGTCACACCTGAAGAGGTACACTTGTGTCCTGTGGGTTCACCAAGTTATCAAATGAATGAATGAATGAATGAAATTTGAATGGATCATCTTCAAGATTTCAATGATTAAGTTGACAGATAGGGAATTTGGTAGAAATGTGGACAGTGTTTGCATTGGCAATAACCCCAAGACACAGTGGCGGACACCGACTATAAGGGAAGCCATCTAGTTAAGTAAAAAGCCTTTCAATCCAATGATAATGTGGGTTTCCAGATTTGAGCAGTAGTTACTGATAGTTCAGATAGATAGCTGCTGTATCAATTACTGAACAAAGATGCAGATATGGAACAGCTTGGCAATGCCTTGGAGGTTTACCTTCATGTGGCTTCAAAGAAGTTCAGGCAAACATACAGTTCCAGGGTGTGTGTGTGTGTGTGTGTGTGTGTGTGTGTGTGTGTGTGTGTGTGTGTGTGTGTGCGTGTGTGTGTGCGTGTGTGTGTGTCTGTGTGTGTGTGTGTGTGTGTGTGTGTGTGTGTGTGTGTGTGTGTGTGTGTGTGTGTGTGTGTGTCTGTGTGTGTGTGTGTGTGTGTGTGTGTGTGTGTGTGTGTGTGTGTGTGTGTGTGTGTGTGTGTGTGTAAGAGCTGACAGTGTGCAATCTGTTATCTGCAAGGGTGGAGATATATTGACATATGTTGTTAGGAGGTGAAAGAAACACTTTGAGGGATTCTTGAATCCAGCTCATATGCTGTCTTTTGAGAAAGCAGCACCAGAAACAACTGCTAAGTTTGGGTCCATTTCTATGGATGAGGCAACTTCAGTAATTAAACAGTTTCATAGTGTCAGAGAAACCTAGAAATACTGGATATTTCTGGAGTGTCATGGCAAATGTGCTTTTTAAAAGCTGGGGGCAGGATTTGTAAACTGGGGTGGTCATCCACATTTTCAAAAAGGTTGACAGGAAACTGAACTACATTTATAGAGTGAACCACACTCCTCAACCTCCCTGAGAAAACCTAGACTAGAGTGCTGGAAAGACAATTCTGTCTGCTAACTGAACCTCTGATTCAGAAGAAGCAATGCATGATTCATCATGGCTGAGAAACACTGAATCATCTCTTTGTTCTTACATGACAATTGAAGGAGTCATGAGAGTTTACCAGGCTGGTCTTCATACATTTTGCAGAACTGGTGAAAGCAAATGACAACACAGAAAAAAATAAAGTAACAGCAATTTTCAAGATAAACCTAAATTCTATTCTTTCTAGAATAAAAAAGTAGTCAAACTAAAAACTAAAACTGGAGCATATAAGAACAATGGCTTAAAAGGGAATTATCCATTCAAAGAAGCTGAATCCATCTATCTATCCACGGCCTCTTTTTCCTAGTTTTGCACAAGGTCAGGATGTCACTTCAACAGTGACAATCATCTAGAGCAAAGGTTTACACTTCAGGGTGGCTAGCCCTGCAGTGGTAGTTCTTCCACACCACACATTCACATGCACACTTATGGCCATCTTACAGTGTCCAATCCACTTACTGCATGTCTTTGGAATGAAACCGGAGCACCCAGAAGAAACCCATACAAACACACGAAGGACATGCAGAATCCACACAGAAGGCATCCCAGCTGAGAATCAAACTGGGGAACCTCTTGCTGTGAGGTAACAAAACTATCCGCTGTGCCACTGTGCTGAGTAGCTAATTAAAACAGGATACATCTGCTAACACAATTAGTAAGTCAAGAAAAACAGCTGAATCAGATTAAATTGCTCACTGAGACAGTGTCAGAATCAATCTACATCATAAGCAGAGCAAGAGCATGGTAAGATGTATATTTAAAAAAGAGCTTTGGAGAGAACATTTCATTATTATTTTTATTTTGTTTTTATTGTACAAAAAGACAATACATAGCCACTATAAGAAAATAAAAGGAACAATATAAAAACATACAAATATACCATAAAGAATCAAGAGAAAAGAAGTAAAAATTGATAAGGAAGGAAATGGTAGAAGGCAAAGAAAGAAAATACATAGAAATTACAACTGTGTAAGTAAATGTACACTAACAGTAGATGTTCAAATCATCACTGCTGCAGTAGCCTTAGCTATCTGGGTTATATCCTGCCAAGGATATAACAGCTGGTCTGCTTCCAAAGCTTCAGGGCATCTTCCACATGCCCAAACCATCAGTCAGCATGAGATGAACTGACTAAAAAGACATGTTTGGGTGCCAAGCCTTTCAGAGTTTTCATGCCAACAGAGGGAGGGTGGCTGAACTCTAAAAAGAGTGCTAGGAACAACATGAAATAAGTGTCCACACTTTATCATAAACAACACACCCAAAAACAAGGGGGATGGAGGGAGAGAGCGGCTACTTCAACAGTGATCATTTGAACATCTGCTGTTATGGTAAGTTTACTTACACAACTGTACTATGTAAATCATATTGATCACTGCTGCTGCTGCTGCTAAGGCTACTGCAGCAATGATCATATTGATCATTGCTACAGTAGACTTAGCTGCATGGGTAGCTTACCCTAGCGTACTACATTTGGAAGGTGGAAGGGTCCAGGAGCTACTGGAGAATGGTCTAGTAAAATCTGAGCTAAACCTAGAGAAAGAATCAAGCTTGTAATGTCTTGTAAACTTTTGTATACAAGACCAAATTGCTGCTTCTGGAGTACTTCTAGAATTTAAGCCTTTCTAAAAATGCCTATAGTTGAAGCCAAGACCCTGGTAGAGTGGGCCTTGACCATGCCTGGAATAGTTTTTTTTTTGTGGTGAGTATAACAAAAGGTAATAGCCAGAGACAGCTTCTTGGAATACTTTGTTTTTGACAAATATTGTCCCTTCTTATTACCTTCACAAGAAATGAATAATTGATCTGAAGATCTGAAAGATTTAATTCTTTCACAATTGTACTTGAGTTGTCTGTGGACCTTCAAGGTATGGAGTATCCTTTCTCCATCATTTTTAGGCTCAGGAAAGAAAACAGGGAGATGGACAGTTTGGCTTAAAGTAAACTTGGATACCCCTTTAGGTATAATAGGATTTTTTTTTTCAAAGAAACCATATCACAGTGGAAAAATGAGATAGGGATGAATCACCATAAGAGGTTGCAACTCAGATATTCTTCTTGCAGAGATCACAGCAATCAGAAAAAACAGTTTTCAATGTTAAGAACCTCAAGTCAGCCAGATTAGCTGGACCAGATGGAGTAAGTGTTAGATTCTCTAACACAAAATTAAGATCCCAAGGAGGGGGCCACCAGTTTTCCTGGAGGCCTCTTATGCAAAACCCCTTTAAAAACATTTTGACATGCAACTGCATTGAAAGAAGGGCTCCATGGGCAGATATGCTGAAATGGATGATAAATTAACCTTGATGGAGGAGTATGAAAGGCCATAGGATGGTAACTTACACATATTGTAAAACTAAAGAACGACTAGACCCAGATGGGTGCTGTTTTTTTTGTTGGCATCAACTAGAAAGCCTTTTCTATTTGCTAATATATGATTTTGTATTAGCATGCTTTCTTGCCTCCATTAACATCTGCTGCATGCCCTCAGTAAACAGGTGCCTAAAGAGAATTAAGAACCTATCATCCAGGCAGAGATGAAGTTGACTGGATTCGTAGTGTATCAAACACCACTGATCTTGTGTGAGTGCATCTATTCTGTGAGGAAGCTTGTGGTAATTGCTCCAGGCCATTTCCAAAAGAAGGAAAATCCACTGTTACTTCGGCCAGAAGAGAGTTACCACAATGTTCTTGGTGGATTCCGTTGGAAATTCCAGAAGTACCATGGATATTAGTGGAAAGGGTGGAAAAGCATGCAGGAATATTTCTGCCCAAGGACAGGAAAGGGCATCCATCTTCCAGGTTTTCTTACATGGAGTCCTGGAGAAGAATATTACCAGATGAGTCTTGACAGAGGAGGCAAAAAGGTCTACTTGAGTAACCCCCCCACAGATAGATCAAATCTTTGAAGACCCCCAATCTAATATCCATTTGAGAGGGTCTGCCCTTGTCCTGCTCAGCTTGTCTGCTACACAGTTTTTATCTGACGGAATGTAGGATGCCTGTAGAGTTAGACTGTGCTGTGAAGCTAACACAGATAGTCTGCAAACGGGCTACAACAAGGTTCACTTAAAGTGATCCAGAGACCAAAGATGTTTCAGAGTACCGAGTGCCTTGACCAATGCAAGCACCTCTTTTATATGTATGTGCTTGTGTTTGTCCTTGGTGTCCCACACACCTTGCACCTTTATCCCTTCTGAAACTGGTCCCCAAGAAAAAGTTTGAGGCATCTGTGGTGAATGACTGCTTTGGAGCAGGGAGGGGGAAGGGTAGACTTGAGTTGAGGGAAATTTGTTGCTTCCATTGCACTGATGAAGGCAATTTTGTTTTTTTTTTTCTCCTTGGTTGCTATTACATTATTCCATAGTACTGACTTTTGTTGCTGGACATTTGTTCATTTAAATTTTCTGTTTCTACCAAGTGATTTGTACTCTGACAAACCCCAGTACTGGGATTTGCAAAGATTGATGCTGGTGCAGGGGCAAAAGAGACTTCAAACACCATTGTATCTTTCCCAAGTCGAGTCTTGCCAGGGGATATCATGAGAATCATAGATGTCGTGAGACCCAAAATCTTGAGGTATTCCCTCACAGTGACCAAAGTCAGAGTGGAAACTTTAGAACTAGATCTAGATATAGGTATACTTTTTCCTGTGGAAGAAAAGCAATATACACTGAGGTGTCTATCTGACACCACAGGAACACAATTCTGTGTGAAGAAGTCAAAAAAAGACGTTTGAGTGTTCTCTTGGAATTCTAGGTTGTGTGAGAGATTGCTCACCCAACTGAGAGATACCTGATACTTTGAAAAAGACTCTGCAAAGATATGCAAGTCATCTAAATATGGAAAAATGTGGATATCCTGTACCCTTCAATGAGCTAAAACTGGAGCTAGACACTTTGTGAATTCTCTTGGTGCAGTGGATAGTCCAAAGCGTAAAGCAGAGAACTGATAATGTGACCCAGACACACACAAAACCTTAAGAAACACCTGAAGTCTGGATGAACAGGGATGTGATGATAAGCATCTTTTAAATCTATTGTTGCCAGAAGATGTAACAAGATTGTGAAGTGAACTTGGGTACTGTCACAAACAGGTTTAGGGAAAAAAGATACAGAACTGGTCTCCAAGCATCTTCTTCCTTTGGCACTAAAAACTTCCTTGCATAAAAACCTTTCCCAACCTGGGAAATAAGGAACTGGTTCTATATCCCTGGAATAGCATGTGTTGAAGGACAGGGGGAAATAATGGTGCCTGGTCTTGTGGATGAGGAATTACCCCTAGAAAGGAGGGATTTCCTTCCACAGTCATCTGTAACCTTGGTGAATGATCTTCAGAACCCACTTGAATAAAACTATCTGTTGCTGAAGAGAAAAGTGGAGATTCAGACTTTCTGGAAGGGAAAAGGAACTGCCAGGGTGGGGGTGGGGAGACAAGGTCCCTTAAATAGCCATTCTGACTTGTTGGACTGTCCTTGGTTTTGGGGTGGGTTCCTGAATTCTTTTTGTAACCCCCTGCTAGTTCTTCTTAAATATCTGTTTACCCACATTTTGGAGGAGGACTGAGCAATCTTATAGATTCCTAGTATCAATTTATCCATTTCATCATACTTTTTGATACCCTTTGAGGAAGCAAAAACAAATTATCCAAAGGAAAATTTAAAATCTCATTTTTCATATCATCTGGGAGGTTCTAAGAATACACCCAGGGAAATCTCCTCAAAACAGTACCAATGACCATAGGCCTAGAAGAAGTATCAAATGAGTTATACGCACAAACGTTAAACAATGTCTTGTTACTTGTAAAATGTAAGAAACTAAATTATTTAAAGCAGATTTTTCTCACAAGCAGAAAATGCAGACAAAACATTCCTCATACTTTCACAATTAGAATAATTTTAACATATGAGCCTCAAAATTCAACATTCTAAAAATCAGTGTTGCAAAAGCACATACTTTTTCCCCATACTTACTAATAATCGTAAACACCAGAAAAGCAAAAAAAACCACAAACTGGATAAAAAAGCTAGGAAATCACTCCACTGGTCACCCACAAGTAAAAAATAAAGTCTGTTTTATTAAGCGCTTTTCGTCTCTACTTATAGGGAGACTTCTTCAGATAACAGACATGTACAAATGCAAAGTCACCCTTCCCTATAAATGTCTTTAAAATGGAGGTGTGTGTTAAGTGCCACAAGTGATGACTTTTTTATTTAAACTTTGCATTTGTACGTCTGTTATCTGAAGAAGTCTCCCTATAAGGAGAGATGAAAAGCGCTTAATAAAACGGACTTTATTTTTTACTTGTGGGTGACCAGTGGAGTTAGTAATAATCGTCCCATCCTTGTCAGAAAGAGTACGATTGTAATTAACCAAATGTTTAGCAGCAGTAGAATTAACTAAAACTATAGCTGCTGGGTCAGGTTAGGGAAGAGTGAATAAAACCCCAAAATATTGGGAAAATGTATACATTCTATCTGCCTTTTTTGGAGCAGCCGGCTAACTATCAGGAAGATTGCAGGCAATGGCACACAAATCCTCCAGAACTGACAGAACTGGAGAATGTGTGTGAAATTGCAGGCAATGACCACAACCTGCAGAGCTGACAGAACTGGAGAAATGGGTGCAAGTTCTGCAAATTCCATCTGTAACAGCAAATAGCATTTTCTGAGAGACTGAGAAACCTTGGTGTTTGCCCACTGAAAACACTGGCATATTCTGGAGATATTTTCAGAGAAAGTGAAACCCCCACAGGGAGCATCAGGAAATGAGCTCTCTCCTCTGAGTTTGAATCAGAAAACTGAGAAGAAAACCCTGTGTCTGTCCCTTCATTTTCCTGTCCGGGTTCATAATCTTTAATCTCTTAAGAAAAAGAAGTATCTCTCTTTCTTTTAGCAGAAACCACCTTATAAGAAAGATAGGTAGCCTGAACTAAACTTTATGCCAGACCCAGTAAACTACTTCTCTCTAAGGAAATTTGAGGTGGAGTAGATGCGTGTTTAGTTTTCTGTTTCTTTTTGACGCAAAAAAATGGAGCCAACACTGTTATTAATGGCAGCAGCAGCTTCCCCATGGGTGGCCACAGCATTCTGACAAAATAGGGAAGTTTTCCCTGTTCCCTCTCCCAGGACTAAGAACAATGATTCTCCTTAGCCCACTGAGGGGATGCCCACTAGCCACTGAGGATGTGGCTATCCCCAGTCCATAGTGACCGTAGCTTCTAGATGGATTCAGGGTAAAAGATGAGTGTTCTGAGGAACAAGCTATTGCCACAGCAGTCACCCACCTGTGGCTGACACAAATTGATAGCCTGCTCTGGTGGCAAAGGCTGTTTGCTTAACTTTTTCTTTTTGTGGCTGGAAGAAGGACTGACCATGGGACACATAGACTGTTCCATGGTCATGCCAGAAATGCTGCTTCTTTCCTGGAGAAAACAAGCAGCAAACGCAAGTAAACGTTTAGTCTTTAAAAGTCTCTTTTTCACACAAAAACACCAAAGAAAAAGCATGTTAAAACATTTTGCTAGTCTCAAAAAGTAAAATAAACACAATTTCTTCACAGAAAAATTAGTTTTCAATTACTAAAACAACTTTTAAACTGACAGGGAAAAATGCACTCCCATTTAAAAGTGCAGTTACCTACAGTTAAGAATCATGGCAATCCATTAAAACACAAACTCCTAGGTTAAAAAATACCTTTTTGAAAAAGGAAAATATAACAAAACAATTTTTTAGAGGAAGTTTTTTTCACAAGGAACAGCACAAGCCAACCATTGATCCTCAAAAGCCTGCAGAGCAGTGTTCACTTCAATGGCAGGAAAGCTCTGAAGGGCTTGGCACCCAAACCTGTCTTTTTAGTCAGGTCATCTCAAGCTGACTGATGATTTGGGTGCATGGAGGGGCCCTGAAGCTTTGCAAGTTAGCCAGCTGTTATATCCTTGGCAGAAAAAAATCATATAGCTAAGGCAACTGCAGCAGTGATCAACATGATGAATACGTTGATAGGTATTAATGACAGGCATCATTCTGTGTGAGAAATTATTCAAAACACAGTAAAATGGAGACATGGAACAAACTATAACATAAAATTAAACTAATGAAATGTGTGTATTATAGCTGTGAAAATAAATATTTAGTATTCCACAACACTTTTCCTACTGCAGAGAGAAAAAAAGAGAGCTCTTGAAGGGGCCCTGCCATCTTGCTTAAGATCATCTGCCTCATCTCATGAGATGTCAAGAGCACTCACCCTTGACAATCTATATTTAGGGACATGACATAATTCTTTTTCAGTCAGATGAGGAACTACATATACTGTCACTAATCACTTCAGAGAATTCTTCAAAGGGCCTCAAGAGTTGCCTGGACAGTGACACTACATTTTCGTCTCATCTGCCTTTGCTTTCTCTTCATATGCAAAATACTTGCTAGTGCTCACCCCATAACCATGACAATCACCTTTAGGGCGCTACAGGGCTGTTTTAAGTTCCTTTTCCTGTTTTGTAACCATCACGGACTCTGTCTTATCATGTAACACTTTCCTCCTAGTGTGTGATTTAGCTCTTATTAACATTGGCTCAGGGGGGATACACACACACACACACACACACACACACACACACACACACACACACACACACACACACACACACATATATTGATATATAGAGATATAGCTAGATATATAAGGGAGCTCTTAATTTTGTCAAATTGGCATTTAGTTGACTTATTTTGGCAACTTGATTTAGTCAACAAAAAAGCTGTAAATAATTTGTGCAAGACTCTTATAATTACCCGGTATTGTGCAATCTTAAAGTTGGTACACATCTAGCAGCCTACACGCAACTTGCATAACTGAGCAGTTTCTGAAAAATAAACTTAAAAAGCATAAGATAAACAAATGTAAATATTTTGTGAACAATAAAAGCTATTAAAACTGTTCAAAAAGCAATGTTATCAGTAAGTGTT
>NC_056741.1:781214422-781336922 GCF_019279795.1 Protopterus annectens
TGATTTGGCAAAACTGAATTAGAACATCCTGAATTAGAACATTGTTAAACTGCTTTCCCATTGTAATCTCCTGCAGTATCAGGTTCATGCATAAGTACATATTTATTTTCCATCAGTGAATGTTTTGTAATATTTCACTCTTCCATTAAGTACAACAACACATCAAGCTTTCACCAGTCCTCCACACACTTGTTATGCTAACATCCTAGTTTCAAATGGAAATGTTTGCATCATTAGCACCTTGTCTCACATTTGCTGCTTTTCCAGACTATCCTGCTGTTTTGCTATATATATAAGTATCCACTGCTATTAATAACCTCCTAACTTTCTAAAACATGCCAATGTTGAAATATATCAGGTAGCACATTTTGATAGTAGCTCAACTATTTGCTCTCCACAAGAACAAATAAAATTTATGTATCTGGCACAGAAATATGACTGTAAATTGCATTTTTTACTTATTTGTACTAACATTATGAAAGCTATGTTATAATGCTGTGTACATTTATCTATTGCTTTTCACATTTGTAATAGTTTTACTCATAGCTTTCCATCCTGGGCCACAGATGAAAATAGGTTACGACCCAATAGCCAGTCTCCATTATCACAGATAGAGAGAGAATGAGAGATATATACATACATAGACATGACTGACAGACAGGTAGATATCTGACTTTATTTTATCAGTTGAAAGGGTAAGATACTTGTATGCAGATTCACTGCATTTTAAATTGTATGTTTTATTTGCTTCAATTTTTTTAAATTGTGTGAATGTGCTTGTATAAGCCTGGCTTAGTAGTCCTTTCTTTTGCAGTAGGTTTTTCTGAGTATTTTCAGATATTTTCTTTTTTTCTAGTTTGGTAGTTCTTCCCTTTGCTTGGAGTATGGGTCATTTTATGAACTAAATGAAGTGAGTATTTTCATACCCTAAATATGTCATTTATTATATTTATAATAAATAGTTGTCATATCTGTGGACATGGATGTAGCACACATTATTGCAATTTGATATATGGTTCAGCAGAAGGAATAAAAAATAAAGACAGTGAATATAATGGGGGTATATGCTGCATGCATTGAGGATATCTCACAAATACGTTATACATTTCACAGATAGATTCATAAATAAGCATTACAGGCTAGGACACATTCAAAGTCAAAGTCAAAGTAAACTTTATTGTTGATGAGATATACACAGCAGTGCAAGCTGAATGAAATTATGTTGCTTTGGTCCCAGTGCAAGACATAACAATGAACACATAGTTTGAGCGACAGTAAGACTAATACATATACAGTAATACATAAAATGTTAACAACACAATACATTACCACAATTAGACAGGAAGATATTAGACAATATTATACTAATAGGTATTGCAAAGACTATGACTTCACATTGTGATTGCTTAGATATTGCACTTTATCAACTGTAGTATGGTATATTCTGATGCTCATATTGCATGTGTGGAGTGGTGACTCACTCCTGATTATTGCACATTCAGGAAGTAATAACATAAGAAATTAGGCTAACTGTACCAGTTACTGAAGCAATTTACCAGAGTGATTACTATAGATGATACTTCACAGCAAGTGGCATATTGATCAGATTATTTGCTGTCATGCCTGACATTCAAATTCAGCCACCTTATGGATAGAGGGAAGAAGCTCCTGTTCAGTCTGGATGTTTTTCAGTGTAAGCTGTGATACCACCTACCCGAGGAAAGGTGGAAGTACATGCCATGGGCAGAGTGAGTGGGATCATCGATTATCTTCCTAGCCCTTCCCGCACACCGAGTCTCATGCAGATTGTCCATGGATGGGAGCGAGGAACTAATGACTTTTTCGCTGTTCTCAATATCCTCAGGAGAGCCTTGCGGTCAGATGCTTTTCAGTTACCATACCAAACTCTGATGTTATTTGAGAGGACGATCTCAATGGTCCCCCTGTTTTATTCAATGGTTCAGTGACCATTTTATTGGATGAACAACATTCCATCACTCACAAACATATCCTCTCAAACTGCCATTTTTAAATTAGCTGGCAAAACTTTTCTTTCAAACAGAAGTTTAGATTCCCAAAGACAAAACTAGAACCATGTAAAACACCAATGGGTAATAGCTGCATAATTCAGTTGGTGCAGGCTTTATGAACCTTCACTTCCTGGATTTTCTTTCTGATCTGTCATTGAACTGCTGTGTAGTTCTTGTTCCAGTCATTGGGAAGAGGTTTTTGAAGTCACAGTGTTTATTTTGTTTATTTATTGTTTGTTCATTGACAGGCTGGACTGACTGAGCCATAGGGACCCTTTCAGCCGCAAGTCAAATGTCCATCAGTTACTAATGCCAGTACAGATTGCTGAACATACATTTCACATGAAAATAAAGACAATAATGTATTGCTTTATTGGTATACATAGTACAGTCATTATTTAGTATAACAATGGATAATAAGTATGTAATTTTTTCAGTAGTATGTAGATCATGCATAAAATATGTAGCTTGTCTAAACCATAACTTCTGCATGGGTTTATACTATAGTAATATCATGTAGTGGTGCAGACATTTTGATTTGTAATACATGCTAAGCACAGTAATATCAGTTTCGTATTTATACAAGACGGAATACATGCAACCAATAATAGTAACAGGAAAGTGTTTATAGAGTCTGGACACTGCAAACTATGGTTTGATTAAATGTTTCTTACTGAATTAAGATTTGTATTTTTTCAACCTGAAATGTGTACATCTATATAAAAAAAAAAAGCTGCTAAACATCTTCAAAGAACAAAGTAAAAATGAAAAAGCAGAAAACCAAAGACCAGGAAGGAACCAGACCACAAAACTTATAAGCTTTCGTTTGTTTAATAAAACACCACAAACTTCATCAGAATAAATACAAAAACATGAAACCACCCTTTAAATACTTATCATGTCAAAAAATCATCCATTGACAAAATGCTTCAAATAAATTATTTAAATAGCCACAGTGATGTCATGAAAATTTAAAAATATTGTTGACTTATATATTTTCATGTTCTTATACATACGCAATGTTAAAAAATTTGTAGTGTATACAAACTCCACACAGAAGGCACCCCAGCCAAGAATCAAACTGGAGAACCTCTTGCTGTGAGGTGACAGTGCTACTGCTGCACCACTGTACCATCCAAGACATCCTGAATAATGTTCAGCTTAGGTTGCACAACCATTTTTTGCACACAGGCAGTGCCCTATCAAGCCAGTATCCTATACTGGATCAGGTTGAAACAGTCTAATGAATGCATAAACTACATATACAGAAAATAAATAGATATATAGGCATACTAATGTGTAAGCATAAAATATGTAAATATTTATTTTCATAATTACTTGCATATACTACATGGGCAACTTTAGACTGTAGATAACATATTTCTGCCAAGACCACAGATTATAAAAAATAAATATATCATAAATTGTACCTTTCCTGCAGATGGTGAGGACATGCCATGGTGGTGGAGCAGATGAGCAGCATATTTTAATATTGTGTATGATTAAGTTCACTATACTAACATTCTAGAGCTTGTTTAGTTGCTACCCCAGGGAATATAAGTATCAGTAACAGTATGCCAGGGTTTATGGTTATACATGTATAGATATGCAGGAAAACTAACAGGCATTTTACAGAATACAAGGGCACACCATAGATGAATACAACTGTAATGTTTCAGTTGCATTGTGGAATACTCAGCATGGGTCTTTTTGTGTTGTTATACAGTGCATTTATTACTTTTCAGAGCTTACTCTTTTAGCCCACAAACTGTAAAGTTACAATCATGCTTTTTCTTTTCTTCCCCTTGTGTCCCTACAAATGACTGCCTGTCATCATCAATCCCTTCTTCCACTTTTCTACATGAGGTTGAGGGGTAATGTCAATTGTCACCATCTCTCTCGATTCAATGCCACTGCCACTCCTACTTTGACAGTCATGCCTGACTGTTGCAGGTCTTCTCTTACACAATCCAACCACCTCTTTGCTGGATGCTCATTATTTCCTCTTGCCTTCTTCCTGTGTTTTGCAAATCTGTTTCATCAGATTGTCTTCTGCTTTTTTGCTTCTGAGCTCGGACCAATCTGTTCTCTTTGACCTTCTCTGGAATTGCAGTTAATATGGCCTCTGCTCTGATGTCCTCATTTCTTCATCTGTCACACAGTATGCATTCTACCATGCATCTCAGGCACTTCATCTCCATCACCTCTAGCTTCCTCAATTACTCTGTCTTTACTGCCCAGGTTTATGTACCATACAGTTGTACTGCTCACATCACTGTTTTATACACCTTACTTTTCAGCTTCTTTGGCAGTCTTCTGTCATACACTATCCCTGACACTCTGTGCTAGTTAGCTGCAACACCTCTGATTTTAGCTTTGATCTCCTCATTCAGACCTCTCTTCTCCTCAACTACTTCAACCAAATCCCTGAAGCTGTTAACCTATACCATTATTTTCCCGTCTACCTCAATTCTCAGCTTACTCCAATTCCCCCCATTTGCTGCTACTGCAGCTGTCTTAGCTGTACTATGTTTCATTCCATGTGCCTTCAGTTTTGCATTCCATTCCCCTATCCTTTGCTGGAGTTCTTGCTCAGAGTCTGCTTGTAATGCACATTGTCTGCATACAGCAGCTTTGTTGATCTGTCCCCTATGATCTGTTTGCTGATATAGTCCATCACCATTATGAACAGCACTGGGGCTCAAAGATGAACCCTAATGCACACCCACTCCCACTGAGAACCCCTTCATGAGACCGAACACTGTTCATACTTGAGTTATTGGTTCCTTGTATATAACCTGAACTAATTCTACCAATGTTTCTGGGACTCTGACCCACCACAGGACTGCTCAAATCAGCTTTCTTGGGACACTATCTTATGCGTTCTCCAAATTTAGGAATGCCCAGATGAACTATTAACTCTTCTCTAGCTTCTTCTCAACTATCTGTCTCACTGCAAACACTGAGTCTGTTTTGCTGCATCTTGATCTTAATCTGAATGGCTCATCTCCCATCTTACTTTCTACTATTCTGTATATTCATTTATCAGTCACCCTCTCCAGAAATTTCATGCAGTGTGACAGGGATTTGATACCTCTGTTCTGCCCACAGTTGTGGATGCCCTGTTTGTTCTCCTACATTGGCACTGATATGCTTGTTTTCTAGTCATCTGGGACATGCCTTTCTCTCCATACTACTATGAGTATCCTCGGGAACTATTTCTCCCTTATCTGCCCCAACATCTTGATCATATCTACTCTGACTTCATCTAAGCCTGCTGCTTTCCCTGCCTTCATTTTCCTAAGTGCTGTTCTACTTGCTTCACTTTCTTAGTGCTGTACCTTCCATGCTACACTCATTCAATATGCAAATGACTCCTCACTCATATGATCATCTCCATCCCTGCCTGCACCATTCAACAAAACCCAACAATCCTTCCTGGACATAGAAAAAATACCTTAACAACTCACAAGTGATTTGTAATCCTTCTAAAACAAAACTAATGCTTTTCTCAAATAGCAAAAACTCTATAGATTCCACTTCCTTTACCATTTATTCATCTAATAATACCCTCATTGAATGAATTGATTACACACAGCTACTACGAGTCATCATAGACAATGACCTCAAATTTGATAAACATTTAACCCCAGTCATCAAGAAAGTATACTTAAGACTTGGCTCCCTGTATGCAATAAAGCCCTTCCTAACTGATTCCACCAGACTTGCCATCAGTGGAACCCACCTCCTATCTACCCTCTTATATAGGTTCATAGGTTCATAGATGTGTACTAGGCTAATTGTCCTGGAGCCTTTACAAGCCTAGCCCACAGAAGTGCCCTGGCATCGTGCCACCTGACATTAGTTCCCAGTGCCACTATCAAGTAGAGCCACTGGAGTGATCCCCATGATGAACTTTTTATTACCCATCCACTCATCAAGATTTCTATTGAAGAGGGTCAGCAAGGTGCTCTGCTTGACATGTATGGGAAGTCTGTTCCAGAGCATGGGCAGTCTCTGGGTGAGAAACCTGTCCCTACAGCATGTTCTATTGATTGTGGTAATGAGGTTGAGTTCTGTGGAGCATGTGGTGTGGAGGGATTGGGATTTCTTTAGATGTAGCATTTCTAACAGAGCTTGGTCAGACATGGCTTTGTAAGTCAACCAGAGATTACCTCTAAGTAGGTGATATAAGACAGAGAATATCTGTGGTCTTTTGAGTCTGTCTGTGTAGGATATGTGCTTAATGCCTAGGATCCTCTTTGTGAGGTACGTCTGTGGCCTCTCCAGCTGTTGCAGGTGTCTAGTGAGGTACATGCCAAAGGGGCATTATACTTGATGATTGGTCTAATGAGGGAAGAGTAGAGAGAGATGATGACCTCTTTCTTCCTGGATGCAAAACCCTTGGTAATGAGATGTGCCACATAGAAGGACTTTCTGACCATAGTGGCAATGTAGTGGTCGAAGGAGAGGTTACTGTCAACCTGCATCCCTAGATTTCTTACAACGCCTTTAGTGTTCAGTGGGCTCCCATCGATGTAGCAATTAGTGGGAACTGAGTCTTTACCAAAGGGGATGACAATGCATTTTTTGGCATTAAGCTTAAAGCCATGGTTTTGACACCAGTCATTGGTCTCTGTGAGGCCTTTCTGTAGGATGTTTTCATAATTTGGAGAGTTAATAATGGCTTCCACCTTGCAGTCATCAGTGAACTTAGTCAGCCAGGGTCCCTTTGTGTCAGCCTGGACTTCTAAGAAGTAGATGCTGAACAGGAGAGGACCCAGGACCAATCCCTGTGGGACTCCACTCATGACTGGTCAGCAGTCTGATTTGGAGTCTGCTACTTTCACACTGTGTGTTCTATCTGTGAGCCAATTTGCAACCCACCTAGTGATATAGGGGTTGATGCCTCGTTTAGTGAGTTTATCAATAATTCCTGAGTGAGGAATGGTATCATAGGCCTTGGCCAGATCGAAGTGGACTGTATTCACTGCCTTACCTTCATCCACAGCCCTGGTGACTGAGTCAAAGAAGTCAACCAGGTTGAGCAGGCATGATTTCCCTTCCACAAAGCTAAATTGTGTGGGGTCTAGAGTTTGGAGATTTCCTATATCTTTGTTAATCAGGTCTATGATGATGTGCTCCATAGCTTTACATATCAGAGTCATCATGGTAATGGGGCAATAATTCCCAGGGTCTGTAGTTGCTCCCCCTTTATGGAGATGGATGACTGTAGCAGTGCGCCATTTGGTAGGGGCAAAGCCTGAGGTGAGGCTCTGACTGAACAGGGTACACAGATGTGGTGCCAGTTCGCTTTGTAGTTCATGTAGAAGATATTACTGGGTCCAATGGAAGCTGTATTCTTGGCCTTGGACAATGCAGCTTTAACCTGTGCTGCAGTAATGCTGGGTGCCTGGCATTATTCCAGTATTGTGATTGGTCCTTTAGGGGCGAGAGAGGGGTAAAGTTGGCACTGAATCTGTTGGCCAGTATGTTGGCAATATCTGTTGGCTCAGTATAGGAGGTACCATTGTGCAGTATCTCAGAGAAAATCTGGGTATTGCCGTGGAGGTTCTTGATATAGCTATAGAAGGCTTTGTGATTGTTTTCAGTGTCTGATGTAATTCTGCCTTTATAGCTGGCTTTAGAGGATTTGATGAGGGATCTCAACGTTCTGTTGAGGCTAATAAGGGAGTTTTTCCCATCTTGGGACTTCACCTTTTTCTGCAACAGTTTATTCCTTCTGTTGTAGAGTTTATTAATGGCAGGGGACCGCCAGATTGGCTTCCTTTTTTTGAGGAGAGCATCTTGTCTGTTGGGTATGGCTAGTTCTATGCATTCGTACAATGCATCGGTGCATGATTTGGCAGTCATGCAGCTATTTTCCATTGGCATGGGTGCCGTGAAGTTAGCCACCTCTGTTTTTAGGAGTCCAAAGTCAGCTTTGGAGAATTTTTTCAAGGTGGTTACCCGAGATGTGGATTTCCATGGTGATTAGTTTACGGTCAGATCTGACCAGGGAAGGATTGACTATTGGTGTAGAGCAATGGTTGTCCATGTTAGTAATAACCAGTTCAAGGATGTTGCATCCTCTTAATGGGGGTAAGAATGAGGTGATCCAGGGCACTGGAACTGATGAATTCCAGGAATCGTTGGGGCAGTGTATTGGTGCTTGAGTAGTTTTCCCAGTTGATGGAGGGGTAGTTGAAGTCTCCTAGTAAAAGAATGTGTTGGGTTGGACCTTGATAGATTCCAGGGTGCTTAGGAACATGGAGTGAGAGGCTAGGGACATGGTTGGAGACCTATAGCAGGCTATGACCTGGATCACCGTCTTATCCAATGTTAGTTGAACTAGAAGTATCTCAGTTGGGTTATGCTGGGCTACTAGTCTGGAGGTGTGCATATCCTTTATGAATATGGAGACACCACTGCCTTTGGAGCTTTGGTCCATGTTTGGGGCCAAAAAGTGTGGAATGAGTTATAGCCTGGTAGTGCAGGGGTACTTTCTGCAGCTTTAAACCAGGTCTCCATTACAGCACAAATGTCAATGTTCTCCATTTTGAGGAGTGCTTCAAGCGAGTGCATCTTGAGATTTAGACTTCTAGCGCTGAGCAGCATGACCCTCAGATTTCATTAATTTATAGCTGTTATGGTGGTAATTTGGTCTTTGGAACACCACCTAAAAAAGGCACTATAGGGTGGCAAGAGCCTTAGCTAGTACCTGGGAACCCAGGGGTGACAGATGCAAGCCATCTCTGGCAAAGCATCAAGGTCTGTCAATCATGTCATCCCAAGCAGGCATACTGGATCCCCTTAGAATGATACCAGAAACTTAGTCAATTGTTGAAGTCAATAATTTTTTTGTTTGTACTGCGGTATCATTCTGGGTGACAGTAGGATACTGCTCAGTGCTAGTGTCATACCTGCCTGGGCCACATAATCTGAGAGCTCCACCATGTCACTTTTCATGTATTCCAGGGAGGTGCATCTCAGGTCATTCACACCCACATGGACAATGACAGAGTCATACTTGTACTTGTTGTGGAGTGACCTGAGTGCATGTATTATGTGTCAGATTCTGGCACCTGATAGACAGCTGACTGTTACCTTCTCCTTATCCAGCCTAGTGAGTGGGACATCAGTGTGCCTCACTATTGAGTCACCTATGATTAGTGAATTGGGCAAGGTGCTTAGCCTTAGGGGCTTAGGTTGAGAGGCACACTGTGGAGGTGAGCTATGTGTCCTGCACTTTGTGCTGTGTTGTGGTGGTCGAGTGCATTTCTGTCTTGGAGGTCTCTGCTGTTTGGGTAAATTTCTATTGACAGCCTCTGTGAAGATGGGTGTGTGGTTTGTGTTTTTATGTGAGAGCTGTAATAGTGGGTGTTCTGGAGGGCTACGTGTTCCATGTGATGTGGTGCAGGTGTTGACCTTCTCCACTTGACCAGCTAGTCCAGTCTTGGCTGGAGAGTGCACCCATTTTCACTAACTTAAGAAAATGCAACTTAACAAAACTATAACCTGTTACTATAAAGTAGCGAGATTTGCCTCTAACCAACCTGTAAGAACTAATCACTGTAATATTCTACACCAACTCAGCTGGTTGGAACTTCCCAACCTATTAACCTTTAAACAAATTGTACTAACTCATTCCACTGCATTTCACTCTGATAACTGTCCTTCTACCAGCAACCTAGTTCAGCCCTACTCTAGCAGCAGAAACGTAAGGTCTTCTAATAAACTGCTTTTGAAAGTCAGCAAGTCTAATAACAGCTATAGATATTCCCTATATTCATACAAAGTTCCCAAAACTTGGAATGAAATATCCCAAAATATACTCAAAACTAACAATACTTCTAAATTCAAAGAACAACTAAGGGAATACCTCAATAACACTCAGCTCTGCTCCTGCACCAAACCAGATTAATAAATCTAAGCACACCTTTCACTAGCTCTCTCCCTTTTCACTGTCTCTATCCTCTCATTCCTTATTTAGCTTCTCCTTCCACATTTCACATTCTTCTCCCCCTGATTTGCTTTCATCTGTCTTCTGTCTTTATCTGCCTGTCAATTCCATTCATTTCTCTTGGACTTTTCTTTCTAATAGTTAGCCCAAAAAATGTATTTAAGCTCACTATACCTAAACTAATTTTTTAACCTTCTACTGCGTGTATTTTAAACTTTCCTTAATTCTCTACATATCTCTCCAGTATGTATGTATCTTGTGTAGTGCACCCGCAGGCATAGCTGAAGTACATATGGGTTCCTTCCTACCTGACTCTGGTGACACCCCTTCTTTAGGCCCAACACCCCAAGGTGGCAAGTGATAACAGATTTTGTTCTAGGTGACACTTTAGTTTAAAGGGCAATAGCACAACAAACAAATTATATCAACAGTGCACCAGTTAGCAGTAAGGCAGAGTGAAATATGCATGTAATGAAACCATACATTCACCCTCTTCCCCAGAACTCAACAGAAAAGATCTTGACATTCAAACATGCAAACAAAGACAATATCAATGAGCAGTAAAGCTTTTATAATGCAGCAATACAAACACAAAAAAATGCAATGTCATTGAGGGAGAAAAAATGGTTATAATACAACAGTACAGATATTAAAAAAAGATGCATTGTCATTGAGCAGTAAAGATTCTTGAAGGCTGCATTACTAAAATGAGCAAAATGCAATGTCACTGAACAATAAATATATATAATGCGACAATACAAATATGAGAAAATGCAATGTCATTTAGCAATAAAGAGTCTTTAAAGCAACAGTACTAACATGAGCAAAATGCAATGTCACTGAACAATAAAGATTTATAATGCAACAATACAAATATGAGAAAATACAATGTCATTTAGCAATAAAGAGTCTTTAGGGCAACAGTACTAACACCCTCTATCCCCTAGCTCAATCTAAACAGACCAGCTATGAGACACTCTATTGTACCCTGTTCACTGGCCAGTGACTACTTGCAGTCCTACTGCCGGCGTGATGGGGCCCAACATTGGAGCTCATATGGATCCCAGCTATTTGTAATCCACAAAGCATTTGGGGGGATCCACAATCTTATAAAAGTATAAAAATGACGGCCAAAAGCTTCTCACCACTCTGTTGAGAATATCCCAGCAACCAGGCACTGCAGTTCCTCTGACAAGAAAAATGGAAAATCACCCACCAGAACTCTGGTAGTCATCTATGGCATCTCTGCACTAGGCCCAAGGGAACTCCTTTTCTTGCTGACTCATATGCAGGTGTGGAATTACTGGTTTCAGACTTCTCTCCTGAATCCACAAAATACCATTATCCAGGATTTCAGCAAGAGACAGACACAAACTGCTACCTCACTTCTCTGTCACAAAATACTAGAAGAAAAAAAATCCAGTCATGCTGCAAGGCCCTTTTCCCTTCAGCTAGTCTTTCAGTCTGTCCTCCTTCAGCTAGTGTTCTAATCTCCTCTCTTTCACTTTCGAAATTGTCTTTTATATTCCTGAAAAGGAGCTCCACCTTGTAGTATAATGGAAAACTGCAGTCTATTACTTCTACAATGAAATACAGTGGGAGCTACACTTGTATTGTAGAATGTATGTATCTCTTATATTTTATAGTGTAGAGTGTATGTATTTCTCAAAATGTCTTTTGTACTTGTACAATATTGTATTTGTGGAGCTTTTCTCCCCGGGCCTCCACTGAAAACGGGCCATTCTCAGGCCCAGTTGGACACTCCTGATAAAGAAATGAAAATTAATTAATTAATTGATTGATTGATTAATACTTCATCTAAGATGGGCTCCTCCTCTTCTTTCACCATGACCATCTTGTCAACATAATCCTCACTCTTCTGTGCAATGCACCCCTTCACACTCCACTCCACTGCAAGATGGTGTGCTAAGAATGAGATGACTGTGACATACGTCCTTGTTCCAGGTGCTGCTGTGTAGCAAGCATTAGGGGATGTCCTTGTTCAAGGTGTTGCTGTTCAGCAAGCATTAGTACATGCCTTGTCTTGATAAAATTTCTGCCACATTGTAGCAACTGTCCTAGATGATGTTATGGATCAGTTGTGCAATGGAAAACAATAAGAAGCTCCCACTACAGGACACAGTGGAACCTGATGAACCAACTAATTGGGGTTCAAGTGCTTCATCTAGATGCCCTGCTTTACTGTAAGCTCTGAAGCAATACATCTGCCTGAGGACACTCTCTCCTGTCTTGCTCAATTAATCACCATTCCTTCTACATGATCCATATCTCTTCATCACCACACAGCCACCTGTCCACCTTTACATTGTCACTATGTGCAACAATGCTGTATGTGAACCAAACAACCATGTTTATGCTGTATGCTTGTATATATGTGTGCACCCCTGTGATCAAGACATATTCTCACATTCTACTGCTAACACTGCTTATATCCACATCACATTATCCATTTCTGCACTTCTTGAAATACACAACTATATTATTCACTACCAAATGAGAAAAAAAAATATTCCTCTTCACATACTCTTCAAGTCAGCATGTCATGTTGCATGTATTACAGATGCTTACTTCATGTTTTTCACCCTTACTCCTTTTTCACACATTATGCCATGCCATGGACTATATTGCACTAAGAGTATAGATGTGTATTGTGCTTCAGCATGCTCAAATGCCTCAGTATACTGATACACAGTTACTTGGTGAAAAAGCAGCATAGACTGTTTCCCTTGGCCCTTGTTATGTACCCTTCATGATATAATCACAGTATCACATCTGATATCAATGTTATCAGTCTTAACTAAGAAGAGCACATTTAGTTCCTAGAAAAAGAAGTAGCAAAAAAAAATTGAATAAAGACCATGTAGAACTTTTTGTTTCTGAATACATTACTCAAGGCTGTCAAGATCCAGGAAAAGGCCTGACATCCCATAGTTTTTTGCTATTAAAAACAACGTGGACTACAGCACTATGGCCTGCTGCCATATTAATAAGGGGCTAGGATAGCAGTCAACACTGCTGAAGTGCATCCTGAAAGAATCAGAATCACATTTATTGGCCAGGTATGCACACATACAAGGAATTTGACTCTGGTTTCAATGACTGTCCAAGTATGACTTACATAAACGCTATACATACAACTTTTAAGAACAAGAAAAATGACATAAAACTATTAAGAACAAGCCAAAAAAAGAGAGCCCTTCTGACTTCATGCTAATGTCAGGAACCTCAGAAACATTAACAATTCCCTCATTTGGGGTGAAAGAAACCTGCGTTTGGATGTTGCTGCTGATTCTTGGGAATCCTGCATGACCAAAGTCAATCCTGGTTTCATGGACACCACAAGAAGATCCTCTGAGGCAGACAGAATATCACCCCAATAACTATAATAGGCTATCCTTTCACTTTCTCCTCTTCAGATATTCATCTGTGTAGAGACCAGTTGGCATAATGGTTAAGGTCTTTGCCTCCCATGCACAAGGTACAAGGTTCAATCCTGACCTCCAACCAATGCCTGTTTGGAGTTTGCACATTCTCCCTGTGTCTCCATGTGGTTTCTCCCATGTCTGAAAAACATGCTGAGTGTTTCCATCTCAAACTCACCAATGAATGGAGGTGTGGGCAGCAGCACAGACTCTACATGGTGCTCTATAGGAGGAAGAGTTGTACAAGACCAACTGCTATGGGCATCTACTGTGGTGCACAGTATCCCCAAAAAAGGTGAACATGGATCACAGACTGAACACCGTGGCAGGGCCAGCCACTCAATGGTGTAAAATATGGCTCTAGGTGATTCGGTCATGTTGACTAATGTCACCAAAATGGGAAAGGGTAGTTACCGGTGATAAGTGGGTTGAGGACCCAGGCTACTCTGACCTATATCAGGGACCCTTACTAATGGTGGGAGGGATATATGTGCCCCTATTGGGCAGTGTGTGCCTGCCATAAAGCCCAGCAGCCCTGGGTCAATAAGCTACTGGTCAGCCGGTGTCTAGCTGCCCATCCTGGGTTACTTGGGATAGCTCTGTTGAGCAAAAGCTGGACATAAAACCAACCAACCTGCCAAACATGAACTGAGAATTGCTACAGTTAATGTACGTTCACTGACAGAATGCAGCTTGGAAGTGGATGAAATGATGATACGGAGGAGGCTGGATATCCTATGTATCCAAGAGATGAGATGGAAGGGCAGTGCAGCAAAGCCACTTGGCTTGGGATCCAGACTCTACTACTCAGGAGGGGGGCAGACTAGAAATGGTGTAGGAATTGCGGTGAGAGAGAGGCTTCAGAAGGCAGTGAGGGACATCATCAGAATTAATGACAGACTCATGGCAATCAGACACCAGTGTAATGATAGGGCAGTATTCATAATCTCAACCTATGCCTCACAGCAGGGTTGTGATAGGGAGGAAAAGAGTGCATTCAGACAGCAGTTGAAGGACCTACTAGATAAAGCAGGCCAACATGAATTGGTGTTGATAATGGGTGACTTGAATGCACATATCAGGACAGACAGAACAGGATATGAGGACTCCACATGGGTGGGGCAACAGGAATAAAGAAGGAGAAGCCATTTTAGACTTCTGTCTGGCAAATGGCTTGATAGTAGCCAACACATGGTTCAGAAAGAGAGACAGTCACAAGATCACATACAAGAGTATCCAACATGCAACTCAGGTAGACTTCCTCCTAGTAAGGAAAAGGTACTGGGGTAGAATCTATGATTGCAAAGTCATCCCCAGTGAAACAGTCAGCCCACAACATAATTTCTGAATTTCTTGACTATATTCAGGGTACTACTAATTTTTTGAGGTTTACACATACCACCTCCACTGATAGGTTACAATACCTGGATATAGAAGTTTACAAAAGTTAGAACAAAAAAGACCTGGAAACGAAGGTATTCAGAAAGAGTACTTTTTGCAACTCCTTCCTGCATTTCACTAGTGCACACCCCCCACACTGCAAAAAGAATATTGTTAAGGGGCAGTTCATGAGGGGGTGTCGCATGACTAGCAGGGATGAAGATTTTTTCACAGAATGTAATACCTTGGAAGGGATGTTCTGTGCAAGAGGTTATCCACCTGATGTGGATTTATTTTTGTTGGCTGCAATAAAGACTTGTTTCCGTAGCTGGTGCGCTTTCTCCATCTGTTTGGATTTACTAGTTATTTTTCTGTGTTTGGGTGCCGTTTTTTGATTTGTTGAGGTTTCAGTGCCCTGTGATGGAAAATAGCTCACCAACTCTGAGTCGGGAAGAAGTGGGACAATCGTGTAAGCTGATTGGTCAGCTTACGGAACTAATTGAGCTTCTTACACCTCTTTGCTCAACTTTGATTGGCAGGAAGCATATTGATACTGAAGCCACGTCTGGAGGTACCGAAGGGTTTATGGCTTCTAAACATAAGAGGAAAAGGCACAATTGTGGATCCAGCCCTACGTTGCCTGACGATGCGGAACCAGATGGTAGCATTTTTGACCCTGCCAATACACCGCTGCTGTTGCTTCCTTCTGCTGAACAGGACAAGAATAGTTACGCAGGTGTTACGACGAATGGCCGAGTTTCTATGCCTAACACCTTAGACAAAGGTGTTACAGGTACTGTTTCCACTTCTCCGAGTAATAAAAACATTCAGGACTGGTTAAAAGGTCCTTATAATTTTAACTTTGAACATAAGGAAGAGGGTGCACCATTGGATGGTGACTCTTACGTTTTAAAGATTGACAAACTATCAAGACTTATGTATAGATACAAAACGCTGGGCACTGAGAACTGTTATTTGATGGAATGTATTAAGCAGAAAATTGTCCCAAAAGGGCTTAGGGTATGGAAGTACTCAAATAATGTAGAACCTGGTACTGCTTTCCATAAGGAACTTATTGATGCATTTAATAACTGTGGACTTGAGATTCTTCGGCTCATTATTAAAGAAAATAATAGGATTTTAGAGAACTTGGAACATGAGATTTTGGTTTTAGATGGTTTTATTAAAAAGGATCTGCTTTTTGAAATTAAACATGAAAGAGATCGGTACTATAGTCTTAGGTCTGATGTTGATTCCAAATGTAAAACATTGGAACAAAGGAAAATTATCAAACTTAAAAGAGATATTGAGGAATACCAGAATAACATTAGTTACCCAGAGCCACCTTTTAAGAGATGGGAACACAATGATAGAACCAAGTTTAATAAAGCAACTAGGTACAATAACCAAAAGAGTTTTTGGAATGAGGAACAACATTGGGGAGATTATGACATGGACTTTCCACCTTTAGAGAATGAGGACCAACATAATAATAGGAACAAGCAGAGGTTCCAAAATTTTCAGAAGAGGGGGGGCAGAAGGGGGAGAGGGAGGTATTAATAACAAGACTTCACACCCCCACCCCCATCCCCTTCCCCATTATTCTGCATCCCTTAGATAATGGCTTTGATGATGGTGTATTGCGAACAGGTACTACACATACTTTTTAGGAATTTTTCTATATATAACTTTAGTGATGTTCTTATTAAAAAAGTGCACTTTGATCTACTTAGTAAAGGATTTAAATTTATTCCCAATGTAAAAGGGGACCTTGTACAAACAATTATAGACATGAAGTTGTTCCTTAGGAAGGTAAATTTGAAAGCCATATTGCCCCCAATGCCTCCTGACTCTGATCTTCAGCACCCTTCTCTTACCAGGCATAGTACTTTTAACCCCCCATTCCATCCACAAATCAGGAATCTGGACATGGTTCTTGAAAAGGAAATTAGAAAGGAATTTAAACAAAATATTAAGGAATACAACCTTTCTAAACAGGAATTCGAGATTTTGAATGATTTAAGGTGTAATACTGGAATTAGAATAATGAAGCCAGATAAGGGAGGGGGGGTCGTCATCATGGATAATATAATCTATGAAGGGAAAATGAATAGTATCCTTAGAGAAGAAAGTAAATACAAAAGTGTATCATTGAATGAGGTAAACCTGGCCTACTACAAAATAGACCTTACACTTGACAATATGTTGATGGAGGGCACAATTGACAATAAGATGCACAAAGTTTTATCTGTACCTAAGCCGAAAATTCCTGTAATTTTCGGAATACCAAAAGTGCACAAGAATGTGTGTGACCCTCCATTAAGACCAATAGTAGCAGCTGATGGTTCAAAAACGCTTCCCATGGCCAAATATGTAGATCTAATGACGAAACATATTTGTAATAACAACAAATTTATTTTGAAGGATTCATGGGATTTGTTGAGAAATATTACTCCTGACCTCATGTCTGAAGATCTTATTTTTGTCACAATAGACGTTATTGACCTTTTTACTTGTATACCCCATGATGAGGGGTTGAGTATGTTTGAAGATATGATTTTTTTGGACAAAACACTCGGAGAAGATAGCAATAGTGGAACTAGCTGACACGGTACTTAAGTACAACTTTATTCTTTTTAATGGTGAATACTACCAACAAGTACGAGGAGTTTCGATGGATGGCATATGCCACGACTCCATAATATTGTGTTAGCTAGTTGGGAATCTACATTTGTTTTGAATTCAGTATACAAACAATATTGGTCACTTTATAGACGCTATTTGGATGACATTGTTATTTTCTGGACAGGGGGTAAGGATAAATTATCTGAATTTCTTGACTATATTCAGGGTACTACTAATTTTTTGAGGTTTACACATACCACCTCCACTGATAGGTTACAATACCTGGATATAGAAGTTTACAAAAGTTCGAACAAAAAAGACCTGGAAACGAAGGTATTCAGAAAGAGTACTTTTTGCAACTCCTTCCTGCATTTCACTAGTGCACACCCCCACTGCAAAAGAATATTGGGGCAGTTCGGATGAAGATTTTTTCACAGAATGTAATACCTTGGAAGGGATGTTCTGTGCAAGAGGTTATCCACCTGATGTGGATTTATTTTTGTTGGCTGCAATAAAGACTTGTTTCCGTAGCTGGTGCGCTTTCTCCATCTGTTTGGATTTACTAGCCCACAACATAAACCACTAGTTGCCACAATCAGCTGCAAGCAGTGGTCAGAGAAGGCTCTAAGGTCAACAGAGATCAAGTTGAAGACCTGGAAGTTGACTGGAGAGATAGTACAACAGTTCAAGGAATTACTCCAGGCTCCAGCACCCAAAGAAGAGGAGGAAATAGGTGGAGTTGCACAAGGATTGTAGCTCCTAAAAACAGCATGTGTCAGGACTACAGAAAAGATATGTGGTCAAGCCAGGTATGGAAATAAGGTACTAAGGAAAGTTGGTGGTGGAATGCAGAAGTCCAGGAAGTCATCAAAAGAAAGAAGGAGTGTAGGAAGAAGTGGGATATAGAAAAAACTGACCAGGCTAGGAAGGACTACTGGTTGGCTAAAAAAGAAATTACAATAACAAAGAATAGGGCATCAGCGGCACTCTACCAACTTCTGGAAAGTGACTCAGTAAGTGGCACAAAGACACTATATCAGGCTGCAAGGTAAAGACAGAAAGATAAAGAAGATAGTCAGACACCTTTCATAAGGGATGCCAGTGACAACCTGCTCACCAGTCCACAGGACACCAAAGGCAGATGGAAGGAGTATTTCCAGCAGCTTCTGAATGAAGAAAACCCCACAGAAACTGCACTGCCCCAGAAACAGCCTATGATGAGAGAAGAAGAGGAGCCCACCCTAGAAGAAGTAAGAACAGCACTAAGGAAAATGAAGTCAGGGAAAGTAGCAGGCTCAGGTGAGGTCACAGCATGATAAAGATGCTGGGTGAAATATGGGAGAAATAGCTCCTGAGGGTACTCATAGCAGCGTGGAGAGAAAGGCATATCCCAGATGACTAGAGAATAAGCATACTTGTGCCAGTGCACAAGAACAGAGGGGATATCCACAACTGTGGGCAGTACAGAGGCATCAAACTCCTATCACATTGCATGAAAGTTCTGGAGAGGGTGACTGATAAATGGATAAGCAGAGTAGTAGAATGTAAGATGGGAGATGAGCAGTTTGGATTCAGATTAGGATGCAGCACAATTAACCCAATGTTTGCAGTGAGACAGATACTTGAGAAGAAGCTAGAGATGAGGAGTCCAATTGGGCATTCCTAGACTTGGTGAAAGCATATGACAAGGTCCCAGGAAAGTTGATCTGGGAAGTACTGCGGTGGTCTGAAGTCCCAGAAACATTGGTAGAATTAGTGCAGGCTATGTACAAGGACCCAATGACTCAAGTATGGACAGTGTTTAGCCTCACAGAGGGGTTCCCTGTGGGAGTGGGTGCACACCAGGGTTCAGCTCTGAGCCCACTGCTGTTCATACTGGTGATGGACTACATTAGCAAACAGGTTGGAGGGAGCAGATCAACAAAGTTGCTGTATGTAGACAATGTAGCATTACAGGCAGACTCTGAGCTAGATGTTCAGCAAAGGATAGGAGAATGGAATGCAAAACTGAAGGCACATGGAATGAAACTAAGCACATATAAGACACAGGTAATGACAGCAAACTGGGGAAATCAGAAGAAGCTGAGACTTGAGATAGAAGGGAAAATAGTGGAACAGGTAAACAGCTTCAAGTATCTGGGATGGTTGGTTGAGGAGAAGGGAAGTCTGAATGAAGAGGTCAAAACTAGAATCAGAGGGGCTGCAGCCAACTGGCATAGAGTGTCTGATGTAATCTATGACAGAAGAATGCCAAAGAAACTGAAAAGTAAGGTGTACGAGACAGTGGTGTGACCAGTACTACTGTATAGTACAGAAACCTGGGCAATAAAGGCAGAACAGTTGAAGAAGCTAGTGGTGATGCAAATAAAGTGCCTAAGAAGGGTGGTAGGATACACACTGTGGGACAGATAAAGAAATTAGAACTATACTGGAGCAATGCAATACAAAACGTTCATATTTAAGTTTATATTGCTCTTCATAGTGTAAGAGTTAATAACAAACTACAATGTATTGATTTACCATCATTTAATTTGTTTATAGAAAGACTGATTCTGGACTGGATATTTATATAATCTCTGTGGGAGAAGGGCTGCAAAAAAGTGCTATGATAGTTATTACATAGCGTGCTTAATTTAAGGTATTTAGTCTTCTCAAATCCCAGGTGGGTTTAATATACTGTGGCTTGCCTAAAGAATGTATTCAATTTACAGTTCTCGTAACAACACAATAATGTTTATTTTAAAGCTTTTTGGTATACTACATTGAAGACAATGGTTTTATGTGGATAAAATTTGTCTTCTCTCTTTCTGGATTTAGCCAATACTATGTTTGTAAATTTATTACAATTCAGGGACTGGATTCCAAATGAAAGTTACAAACAGTAGAGCAGGACAAACAAGAGCTACAGCAAATGGACAGTGTTGACAATACCATAAAACGTAGGCAGTAGGAGTACATATTGATGTGAAATAGTATATGAAAATAACAACAGCAGCAAACCTATACCTGATTCCACAATACAACATTTTCCCCCCAGACTTAAATATACAGAGGAACTGCAGCTGGGGGGATTTCATTAGCTATCTGACAATATACTGTGGTGGTCTCAAAAAATATAAAAAAGGGATTGCTACAGATGCATTTATGAGGTGTTGCAGGCTAAGATGAAGGATTACTTATAAAATCAGCCAATGGCCAGAAGATGGCCAACATGGCAAAGAGCCAGGCTGCAGTTATACTAGCTCTCAGATCACAGATGACTACAGGCTAGACAGAACTGGTAGGGAATGCTTGTGAGATGCGTGCACCCCACATGTTAGCATGCAGTCTGTGGGGTAACCCTATTCTACTAAAAATGTAGGTATGTCTATGTTTTTTTTAAACTAGTATTTAATTGTTACACTTTAAGCTGCAGTCTGAGTTCACATATATTAAGAGAAAAAAGAAGTTATATACTCACCAAAAGGTTTCATCTGCTTTGTCCATTTTTATTCTTCCTCAGCCATTGTGTTTGAATCCAACCCTTGGATCTGACTCGGCCATTACTTTCATCTCATTGCCACTAACAAACTTTTCAGCTGCTTCCTTACCCATAATGCCTTATCCCCTAACATACCGCAGATCTTCCTTGCTGGCTTATAGTATAAAGGAAAAAATTAGCAACATGATAACAGAAATCCATATCTGGAGCTCAACATAAGGAACAGTGGTTCCTTTACAAGGTCTCATTCTTCCAGAAGTTGTTAGCTCAAAGGTAGGGGTTAGTGGGAGGGAAGTTGAGGAAGAATGAAAATGGACAACACTAATGGAACATTATGCTGAGTACATAACTTTTTTTATTGGATGTTGTCAATTCTTCATTCATTCCTCAACCACTGGGACAGTGTCCCTAGCTACCTTATATCCTGGGAGGAATCTAAGGAAGGATATTTCTGAGCACAGCTTAGCCGAAGGCTGCTCTTCCCCTTGAGACCAGAGCCAATTTGTAATGAGTAATAAAGGTATGAGGATTAGCCCAAGTAGCAGCCACATATATATCATCCATGGAAGCTCTGGATAAAAATACTTAAGATGTTGCTGTGGACCTGGTTGAATGGGCTCTCAATACTTTTGGAAAAGAAAGGCCTAATTTGTTATAGACAAAAGATATACAGTTGGTAAGTCATCTAGCTAAGGTTACCTTTGTGACTGGCTTGCCCAGTTTGGAATCTGCAAAGGAGACAATTGATCTGCTTTTCTAAATTTTTTTGTTCTGTGTAAGTAAAAATGCAATTGTCTGTGAACATCCAGTAAGTGTAACATATATTCATCCTTGTTTGTAAAGTTTGGAATTAAAACTGACAAATTAATAGATTGGTTGATGTTTGATTCTAACACTACCTTAGGAAGGAAGGTATGATTAGTTCATAAAGTCACCCTATCCTTATGAAATATTAAGTAAGGAGGTTTAGAACACAGTGCTTGAAGTTCTGACAGTCTTCTAGCAGAAGTGATGGCTACAGAAATATAGTTTATCAGGTCAAAAATTTTAACTTGCATTTAGCTGCTGGTTCAAAATGTGAATGAATTAAGGACTGTAATACCAATTTTAAATCCCATGGTGGAGATGGATCTTTATAAGTGGGCCTCAAAAGAAAGGAACCTCTCAAAAAGGCTTTACAAAGTTTAAATGTAGCCATGGAGGAGAAGCTTTCAGTCCCTACGTGAAAATTAGAATGGTAGCTAGTTCCACCCCAATAGTTGAGGAGCTGGCTTCTTCACTGAAAATTGTTGCTAAAAATTCAAGGGTACTATGTACTGGTGCTCTAAGAGGGGCAATACATTTCTGCTGTGCTCAAAAAACAAATCTCTTCCATTTACTTCTGTAAAGCTTCCTTGTGGAAGCTTTGTGGGAAGACAAAAGTATATGATGAACAGGGGAAGAAAGTGTATGTTGTGTGGCTATCAGCGGAAGTGGAGAAATCACTCAGTCAGTCAGGTGAGACAGCGGGCCTGGAACTGGATCCAGACTCTAAGGAGGGTAGACTAGATGAAGCCAAAGGAAAAGGAACCACATTTATTGAGGCCAGTAAGGGTCAATGAGGATGACTTTGCTCTTCAACCTGGATGCTTTCTGCAGAAATTTGAGGATTAAGGGAACTGGGAGAAAAACATAGAGGAGATCAGGGAGGCCAATCGTATAGGACAGCATCTCTTAGTGACTAACACAGCAGAGGGATTAGGGCAAAGAGCCTGCTGCACTTGTTGCTTAGGGGAGAAGTAAACAGGTCATAGCATGGATGGCCCCATGGATGAAAAATAATTTCTGCCACATTCTTGCTGAGAGACCATTCATGAGGTAGTAGAATGGACCTTCTCAAACTTCACTATCATGTTGGATTTCCCCAGAATGGGTGTTGCTATCAAAAATTGGTTGGCTGAGATCACCCATTGCCATATTCTGAGAGCTTCTCAACACAAGGGGTAAGATCTGGTTCCTCCTTGCTTATTGATGTACCAAACCACAGACATATTGTCTGTCTGAATTGCAACTGTCCTAAAATGGAGAGAGTCTTGGAAGGCCTGCAACTCTAACAGCACTGCTCTCATTTCCAGGACATTGATATGTAAATTGACCTCTTCAGGGGACTGTTCTTACCAGGAAGTGTCCCCTTACCTGATCTGGGATGCATCTGTGGTCACTATGGCCTTGGGTTGAGGAAGAGTGAAGGGAAGACCTTGTAGAACCTGATCTGAAAGGATCCACCACCAAAGGTATCTTTTGCACACTTGGGTAATTGTTATCTGAGTGGACATATGCTGATGAACAATGGATCACTGAGTTATTAGCATCTACTGAAGAATCCTTATAAGAAATCTCGCTAGTGGATCTAAAACTATAGCCACAGGCATCATTCCCAAGGCTTGTAGGATCAACTGGGCTGAGACTGTAGAGTTGCGAATTATCTTCCTCACATAGAATTTGATAGTCTGTACTCTTGATACAGGAAGAGAAGCTGTCATGGATACTAAGTTGAAAAGGGTTCCTATGAACTTCAATGTCTGTGATGGAGCTAACCTTTACTTGTTGCAATTTATGGTGATTCCCAGATGGGAGCAAGCCTGAAGTACCTGGTCTTAAGCTCTTATCAGCAAATGCCTGGTCAGGGCAGTAATGAGCCAGTCATCCAGGTATGGAAACACTCAGAATCCTGCAGTCTCAAGTTAGCTGCTACTACTGCCATGCATTTGGTGAACACCCTGGGGGCTGTGGTGAGGCCAAAGTGTAGTGCTCTAAACTGGTAATGACTGGCTCCCAGCCAGAAGCATAAAATCCTTCTGGATTGTCTACTCATTTTTATGTGATAGTACCCATCCTAAAGGTCAATCAAGCACATCCAGTTGTCTTTGCACAAAAAGGGCAGAATGGACTTAACTGTGACCATCCAGAACTTGGTGAGCTGAACTGATTTGTTCAGATGGCTGAGATCCAAAATCAGTCTCCAGTCCCTTGTTTTCTTTGACACTAAGAAGAATCTTGAGTAAGTTCTTGATTCTATCTGGACTGGTGGGACCTCTTGGATGACTCTTTTTTTCTAGCAGCTTTTGTATTTCTAGTGCTGCTGCTTTCTCTGACTGGGTGGATCATCAAGAATTTTGCATGGAGGTGGAGGTGGTAGGGAAAAGGGAATTATATAACCTCTGGAAATAATCTGCTGCACCTATGTATCTTTTACAATGGCTAACCAGGCTCTCTGGTGATGAGATAAATGACCCCTGATTGCCTCCAGAGGTGGACAATCAGGCCTCTTTTTAGGAGAGCTGGTAGGGTCTGTCAGAGAAGGAACCTCTGGACCCCTGGTTCTGTGGGTCTCCTCTGCTGCATGGGTGGTGTCTTCCATTCAAGATCCCCCCTCTGCTCCTGGGGGAACTATCTCCAAAGGGATCTTGTAAAGGACCCTGGGACTTTCTGAACCACCTTTTCTGATTTTTGAATCCTGGAAAAGGTCCTTTGAGGGGTCAAAAAATGTATTCCCACTGCAGAGAGGGTCTTTCCATCTTGTTCGCATCTGGAGAGTGTGTTCTTTACTTTAGGTCTGAACAAAGAGTGTCCACCAAAAGGTGCATTGACGAAAGAGGACTTGAAGGGCTCCTCAAAGTCACACAAGTGCATCCAGGCATGCTTCCAATTGGAAATGCCTGAACCCCGTCATCCTTGAGATACCTTCAGCTGCATGGGAGATTAGTCTCATGGATGAGTTAGTGATCAATAGTAGGGTAGTCAACTGTGAGGCCACAGAAGACTGAGCCTCAGAAGTACTGGTCCCAGAGAGGAAATCTGAAAGTTCCTTAATCAGATCCCTCTGTGATCTTGTGAAGTGTGCCAAATAATTCAGCGATCTTTGTGCAAAGTTTACTGAAGCATACACATGCTTCCCAAATCTGTTCAATGTCCTTGACTCTCTATTAGTGGGATGTACAGAAGAACTCTGCTCTGTGAGTTCCTTCTTGGTGGCCACCGCCACAACCATGGTGATGTATATGGTTACTCCCTTGCTCCAAAGCACCCTTTTTATAGGTGGTGCTAAAATCTGATCTGGTCTTTTGGAGATTTGCTCAAATGTGTCTGATTCCTTCCACATCCACTTAGAGGTCAAGTCAATGAGCCCATCTGCAGGCAAAATCACCCAGGGGATAGACAGGTCAGACCCAAATGCTTCCAGGAATACCAATTCTTCTTTGGAAGGGTTATCAGTAGACCAAACAGCCCTTTTATTAAAGATATCTAGGATGTCTCCAAATGAGATGTGTTTGGGTGGAGATCCTGGGGACCCTTCCCCCATCATTAAAATCAGTATCTTCAGTGATGGATTCCTGAGGGGAGTCCAAGTGCCTCCTTTTGCACTTCCTCTTCCTAGGGACTTCTTCAGTGGAGTGTTCCAGAAAAGTATCAGGAGGAATAGTAATACACTGCTGGGTAGCCTGGAGACTTTGGTCTGGTTGTCCCTGTGGAGTGAAATGAATGGGCTCAAATCATAGAGACATTTGGGATTCAGATGGGAGATCCAAGAGATAGAAACCATCTATCCTGCAGAAGCAGAGAATACTCTCTCTAAAACCTCAAAGGCAGAATGCCCCAGGGAGAAGGAAGTTGATGAAGCCAAGAACCCACATTTCCATCACATAGGCTGTCCCTGCCATGAAGGTAATACACCTGAGGCAGAGGTTGGAGTCCAGCTATCCAATGCCAAAGATCTGAGGGGCAGAGATAACTCCAACAGCGTCAGAGTCGAGTTTAACATCTCATATCCAACAGGGATACTTCAGCTCTGAGAGTCATCCAGCTATGAAGCACTCAGAGCAGGTGCCATCACAGAAAGTCTCAAATCCGAACATACTGTGATCTTCAGAACTAATCCAGATTGTCCCAGGAGACTAGGATCCAAGGGCTCTGAAATGACAGGTTGGATCAGAGAAGGGGCGAAGATCAGTGGTGTAGTACAAGTAAGGACTTCCTGACCCAAGGGAGTAGGAGCAGAAAGAACTCCTATCTGAATCTGTGCCATGAGAAACTTTATTTATTTATTTATTTATTTATTTATTTATTTATTTCCAGCTTCTTCATCACTCTATCCACATCAGCCTCGGTTGGGCCTCTAGAAGAACGAGATGATGTCAACGAGGGAGACCTGGAGTGCCAGCTGGATTCCAAAAAAAGGAGATGGTACCCGAGAGGGTATCAGATCAATGGTGAGGGAGTAATGGGCCCTAGGTAATGGCTTTGGATTTGAAAGAATAGGATCCAAGGAAGTCAATTTACTTTCTGATGCTGGCTTCGGGGAAGGAGCAGACATTGCATCTGATTTCTTAAGTTTTTTTTCTTAAGAGGTTCCATTGTCAAATCCAAGGATGAGGTTGAAGATCCAGATGGACCCAAATGCTTACCATAAAGCTCTTTTTGTTTAGGTTTGGGGGTTGAGCCACAGATAGAGCTTCAGAGAATGAGGAAGGAAGCAGGTCTTTTAAAATTAGTTTGTTCTTCCTGTCAACTATGGTCCAACGATTAAAGGACTTGCAAGTTTTGTAATCCATTTGAAGATGTTTCGAGCCTAGGCAATATATGCATATGGCATGAGAGTCAAAAAGTGGTAATTTGTGACTACACGTCTGACATTCTTTAAATCCTGATGGCTTTTCAGATATTATTAACAATGTAAAAAATCAGGAAAACAAAGACATTTTTTTATAAATGTTCAGATCTAGAACTAGGGAGAGAGAGATACCAACAATGGTATCAAGAATACACACAACAGGTATAAAAGGAGAAGAAAGGTATTCCAACGATGGTAATAAGAAAGATACAAAAATGTAGGAAAGGTTGATAAGGTAGAAGCTACATTAAAAGAAGGAATATATGAAAAGATATAAAGATATAAAAATATGAAAAGGGTAAATACAATAAAATTGGACTTATCTCCAAAAAAAAAAAACTACACTAAGCTTGAGAGCTCACAGCAACCATGTCCAAACATCAAAGAGGCAAATGAGATCTGAAGTATCTTAGAGGATAGGGCATTATGAGTAAGGGAGGAGCTTGGGAGTTTGTTAGTGGCCACAAGCTGAAAATAATGGCTGAGTCAGATCTGAGGGCAGATTCAAACCCAATAGCTGAGGAAGGAATGAAAATTGACATCAGACCAAAGTTTAATAACAGAATACATTATCATCATGTTGTCTTTTTACATGTTTGCTTCTTAACTATTTTCATTTTCTCCAAAATGATATATATTGCTCAGTTCCTACTTTCCCTTAAGACTCATGCCTTCTCATGTGAATTACTCTACATATACCATTCACACAAATTTCCTTTATTTTTACAAATTTGCTCCTTCTCTTTTCTAAAGATTCCACCTTTAAAATTTTTTCTATCTCCTTTACAATATCCAATACTTCCATTACAGTTGGTTTATATTCTGATTTAAATTTTTTAGTAATTACTTTTTGGCAACCAATAGCACTAAATTAATAAAGCCTTAATATGCCTAGGCAATACAGATCCTGCACCTCATCTCAAAAGAATAATTTCCTTAGTTACGCCCGTAGGTTCCCTCAATATTTCTGATAGAAGTACACTGCAATGAATTTTTAAAATCTGCCAGCTCTCTATACCTTCCCAAAATGCTCTCAGTTTTCTCTCTGTTTTCCACAACATCTCCATTTACTATCTACCTGAGGAAAAATCCAATGAAGTTTACTTTGGGTATAAAAGTACCTATGCAAACACTTATATGCAAAAAATCATAAATCTTCTGTAATTTGTTGCACACTTGTGAGCAATAAGTATTTCCTTTGCTCCTTCATAATTTGTCGTTTTATTTTTTCACAATGTTTTCTAACTTCCTCTGACTGATTCCTATAGTTTTATTGTCTTCCCATATACTTTAATTGACATAACATAATCATTTTTAAAACATATACCTAAATATTTCATCTTATAATATCCCCATAAGTATGGGAATTGCTGAACCATCTCACACATAGGTGCATAGATTACAACTATTGTTTTTGCTTTCTCGTCATTTATTTTATAACCTAAAAATTTCACAACAATGAAACATGCTTTCCTGGTTTTATCAAGTTCAAAATCCTATCACACAAATAAGGCTAGCGTTTCTTGATTACCACATCAGTTATACTGCTAAACTTTCAAATCCCTTATTTTCATAGTTAAGAGGTTTGAATATAATGAAAATAACGGAGGAGGAATAGGAGATCCTGCCTGATTTCTCTTTCCAAACATAGCTTGTCAGAAATGAGCTCTTACAACTTGATTCTTGCCTCTGGCACTTCATTTATCCTCCTTATTAATCCTATTATGCTGCCAGGAAATGCAAATGCAAGCACTGCATTCATAATTTCCTAGTTAACCTTATTGAATACTTTCTCTGCACCAAAGTTCTACTAATGTTATCAACTATTTGCCTCCCTTCCACAAACCCACACTGACCCACATCAATGATTTTTGCTAATATCTTTGCAATTCTCTTAGCTAATATAGGAACAAACATTTTATAATCATGTTTTAAATCAAAATGAAGCCTGACTGAAGCATCTTAACCTTCTTTCAGCAACACTGCTTCCACTGTTTTCTTCTAGGATGCTGGTACTCCTTCCCTTTTAAAATACTATTGAACAAAGTATTTCAGATCTTTATTATTCTCTTTCCCCATAAATTTCAACTTTCTGCAGAAATACCATTGAATCCTGGAGACTTCCATGTTGATTGATTATATATTGCTATTTTTATTTCACCTCTTCCTATCTTAGCTATTAATTGTTGAGCCTCATCTTCCTCTAACCTTGACACAACTAAGTCTTTCATAAATATTTCCATTTGTGCCTTTTCTTGGTTCCCATCCCTCTGTTTTATATAAATGTTCATAAAATTTCTTAAGTATCTATAATACCTCTATTGAGCCAATGATTATTCTCTTCTTTTCAGTCTCCCTAAATATAGTTATAACTATTTCCTAATTATGTTGCATAATTTGTTGTGCTAAAAGTGTTTTCACTCACAACATAGCTGTTTAACAGCAGCCTCTGTAAAATAATGCATATTGTCCAAATATTCCTTTATTTTCTTTTTGAATTCTTTCTTTGCTCCTCTTCTTGTCATGTCAGATTCTACTTCTTCTGCAATACTTTAATCCTTCTCAATTACTCTAAATATTTCCTATTACTTCTTTCTGATATCACTTTCTCATTTATTTCTACCGTGCTTTTAAAGCCCATTTTATTTTCATCTTATTCATTATTTTCCATTCTGAAGTAATTTCTGCCTTTCCTAATAATTCTTAAATCATGCACACTACCCATTCCTTAAATTCCCATTTTTAACAAATAAGCAAAGAAAGCACCAGTGCCTCGTGTTTAATTACCCTGCATCTTTATCTTAGTTTTTATCGGTGCATGCTATGATACAGTTATTGGATGGATCTTAAAGTGTTAAATGAAATACACATGCTCCTGTAAATTATAACTTCCATCCAATCTAGACCAGTTATTGTACCTTGGGGAATGATAATGCAAATAAAACTGAGTTCATGTTACTGAATTCATATCTTCCATACCAAATATTATTTTATATTTCTTCATAAAAATGTCATTTGTTATATTTTCACCTTCTTCGTCCACCATTGCATCTTCAATATTGTAAAATATGGTTCCTGCCCCTACCCATAAATAACATTCCCTGCTGAAAGGTTCTTATTTATCCCAAAACTTTCCTGAGCTCCATAACAGAAGTTTTATATAGAATATAAATAGATACCAGCAGAAGCCTCCTCTCTTGACAATAACCCCTGCTACCATAAATGTATCATTACTGTCCTTCCTTTCTACTTTTATCACTACTGGGGCCATGCTTGCAATCAGGATAATTACTACACTTTTTTCTTGTCCCTGATCTTCTTCTTCTTCTTTCCGCTGCTCCTGTTAGGGGTTGCCACAGCGGATCATCTGTTTCCATTTCTTCCTGTCCTCTGCATCTTGCTCTGTCATACCAACCACCTGCATGTACTCTCTCACCACATCCACAAACCTTATCTTAGGCCTTGCTCTTTTCCTGTTACCTGGCAGATTCATCTTTAGCATCTTTTTCCCAATATACTCTGCATCCCTCCTCAGCACATGTCCAAATCAATGTAATCTTGCCTCTCTGGCTTTGTCTCCAAACCTTCCAACCTGGGCTGACCCTCTAATATACTTATTCCTAATCCTGTCCACCCTCATCACACCCAGTGCAAATCTTAACATCTTTAACTCTGCCATGTCCAGCTCAGACTCCTCCTTTTTGTCAGTGCCACTGTCTCTAATCCATATAACATAGCTGGTCTCACTACCCTCTTGTAGACCTTCCCTTTCATTCTTACTGGTACTCGTCTGTCACAAATCACTCCTGACACTCGTCTCCACCCACTCCATCCTGCCTGTACTCTCTTCTTCCCCTCCCTTCCGCACTCACCATTACTCTGAACTGTTGATCCCAAGTATTTAAACTCATCCACCTTCACCACCTCTACTCCCTGCATCCTCACCATTCCTCTATTCTCCCTCTCATTCACACACACACATATTCTGTCTTAGTCCTGCTGACCTTCATTCCACTTCTCTCTAGAGCATATCTCCACTTGCTCCCTACTCTCACTACAGATCACAATGTCATCTACAAACATCATAGTCAACGGGGACTCCTGTCTGATCTCATCTGTCAACCTGTCCATCACCATTGAAAATAAAAAAGGACTCAGAGCTGATCCTTGATGTAATCCCACCTGCACCTTAAACACATCTGTCACTCCCACCACAGACCTCATCGCTGTCATACTACCCTCGTACATATCCTGTACCACTCTTACATACTTCTCTGACACTCCCGACTTCCTCATACAATACCACAACTCCTCTCTAGGCACCCTGTCATATGCTTTCTCTAAGTCCACAAAGACATAATGCAACTCCTTCTGACCTTGTCTGTAGTTCTCCATCAACACTCTCAGAGCAAACATTGCATCTGTCGTGCTGTTTCCTGGCATGAAACCATACTGCTGATCGCTAATCATCACCTCCCTTCTTAACCTAGCGTCCACTATTCTTTTCTATAACTTCATGCTGTGACTGATCAATTTAATCCCTCTGTAGTTAGTACAGCGCACATCACCCTTATTCTTATAAATCGGTACCAAAACACTTTTTCTCCATTCCTCAGGCATCCTCTCACTTTCCAAGATTTCATTAAACAATCTAGTTAAAAAACTCCACTGCCATTTCATCTAAACACCTCCATGCTTCCACAGGTGTGTAATCTGGACCAACAGCCTTTCCATTCTTCATCCTCTTCATAGCTATCCTTACTTCCTACTTGCTAATCCACTGCACTTCATGATTCACTATCTGCACATTATCCAACCTTCTCACCCTCATTCTCTTCATTCAGCAGCCTCTCAAAGTACTCTTGCCATCTGCTCAACACACTCTCCTCGCTTGTGAGTACGTTTCCCTCATTATCCTTTATCACCCTTACCTGCTGCACATCTTTACTAGCTCAGTCCCTTGTCTAGCCAATTGGTACAGGTCCTTTTCTCCCTCCTTAGTGTCCAACCTTTCATACAACTCTTCATATGCCTTATCCTTAGCCTTCACGACCTCTCTCTTTGCCATGCACCTCATCTCCTTATACTCTTGTCTACTTTCTTCATCTCTTTGACAATCCCACTTCTTCGCCAACCTCTTTCTCTGTATATGCTCCTGTACGTCTTCATTTCACCACCAGGTCTCCTTGTCCTCCTTCCTCTTTCCAGATGTCACACCAAGCACCTTTCTAGCCATCTCCATTACTAGACCTGCTGTAGTTACCCAGCTATCTGGTAACTCTTCACTGCATCCCAGTGCCTGTCTTAACTCTTCCCTGAACTTCACCTCATAGTTACCCTTTTTCAATTTCCACCATTTGATCCTTGGTGCTGCCCTCACACTCCTCCTCCTCTTCTTGATCACCAATGTCATCCTACAAACCACCATCCTATGCTGCCTAACTACACTTTCCCCTGCCACCACTTTACAGTCTCCAATCTCCTTCAGACTGGCCCTTCTACATAAGATATAATCCACCTGTGTGCATCTTCCTCCACTCTTCTATGTCACCCTATGCTCCTCCCTTTTGTTAAAATACATATTCACCACAGCCATGTCCATCCATTTTGCAAAATCTACTACCATCTTACCTTCTGCATTCCTTTGCTTAACACCAAACCTACCCATCACTTCCTCATCATTTCTGTTCCCTTCACCAACATGCCCATTGAAATCTGCTCCAATCACCAGTCTCTCACTCTTGGGTACAGTCATCACCACTTCATCCAACTCACTCCAAAATTTTTCTTTCTCATCCATCGCAGACCCAACTTGTGGAGCATATGTACAAACAACATTCATCATTACACCATCAACTTCCAGCTTCATAAACATCACTCTATCCGACACTCTTTTCATCTTCAAAACACTCTTAGCATACTGTTCCTTCAGGATAAACCCTACGCCATTTCTCCTCCCATCCACACCATGATAAAACAATTTGAACCCACCTCCGATACACCTAGCCTTGCGCCACTTCCATCTGATCTCTTGCACACACAATATACCAACCTTCCTTCTGTCCATCATATCAGCTAGCTCTCTCCCTATACCAGTCATACTGCCAACATTCAAAGTTCTGACCCTCACTATCACAGTCCTAGCCTTTACCTGCCTTCGGGCATGCCGGCCCCCTCTTCTCCTCCTTCGGCCAACAGTAGCCCAATTTCTGCCAGCATCCTGTTGGCCAACAGCACTGGTGGTGGTCTTTGTTAATCCGGGCCTCGACCGACCCATTATGTATATCTGTACTGTTGTCTACATGTATGATTTGGCAAAATTTTACACTGGATGCCCTTCCTGATGCAACCCTCCCCATTTATCCGGGCTTGGGACCTGCACAGAAAAATGCACTGGCTTGTGCATCCCCAGTGGCTGGGTTTTCCTTGTCCCTAATATTCCATTAAATGTTCCTGTAAAGTCTTTTTTTTGTCAAACTCATATGTTAATTTCTATCCAAATATGTCTCTTATAACATTGCTATTTGCATTTTACACTTTTCAATTTAATTCAGTAGTCTTCTTTTGGGGTACGTCTGTAAAGTCATTTATAATCCATATTAACATTGAAAAAGTACCTATTCTGATAAACTAAAATATGCACCGTTAAATTTAATGCATTAAAGGACTAAGGCTTCTGGAGATGTAGTTCCTTGTATAACTGTGCTCTTCCCACAATTTCAAACTTATTTTCTTATTTTACATTTTATGTTTACAGAACTGTCTGCCAATACTCATGTAAAATTTAAGTACATTGTATCTTGCAGTTCCACAAAAATGGTTACTCTAAACCTAGTGTCCTCATCTCTCATAATTAATTGCTTAGACCTGTAGGCTGCTTGTCCTAAGCCACAAGTAGGTACTATTGAAAAAAAAAACCTTGATAGTTACTTTATATGTTCATAGGTTCATACTAGGCTATCTGCCCTGGGGCAATTATAAGCCTAGCCCAATTCTGTATGGCTTACGCCACCCCCCTTTTGAGTAGTATGTGCCCTTTTTAAGGTTTAGTTTACTGTGCCTCTGTCTAATAGTGACACGGGGTAATCCCTGGGGGACAACCTCATCCCATCCCCCCCCTTCCTGATTCTTTCTTCTTTCTTCAGTGAGATTCATGCCCTGCTCTGCCCTCTGGAATTCTACTGAGCCCCTGGGAGCCTCTGGGTTATGAACCTGTCCCTTTATTTCTTTGTCCGTCTATTTCTGTTTATTTTTCGGCTGTTGGCTCGAAAGGTCTTTTAGATTTGATTTAGATTAGATTTACTGAGGTTTAGCATGGATTTTGACATAGGATTCATGTCTTGATGTAGCAGGCATAGATCGTATAAGTGGGCGCATGGAGTGAACTAGAGCTGGAGTTTTTTAACCTTTTTTGCATATGGCATCTGTTTGACCCTCCTCTTGGTGAGATACTTTTGGGGTCTTTCTTTTCTTGCTGCAGGTGTCGGGTAGGTATATATATCCCAAGTCATTGGGGCATTGTGATGAGGGGATGAGGGATGAAGGGATGGGCACGACTTTGTTGGTAATGATCAGGTCTAGTATGTTGTCCCCTCTTGTGGGAGTGGTGACTAGTTGTTTCATAGCATTTTGAGAGTTTATATCCAGGGACCTTTTGGGCTAAGGTGCTTGAGTTTGAGAGGGTGTCTGTAGGGATGCTATAAACCGAAAGCAGTCTTTCCCACTGTTAGTTGCACATGGATGGTCTCCTCCCGTGCAATGCCAATGCACTGGACCTGGAGGTGGATATCCTTGATAAATATGGAACCTCCTCTTTGTTGTTGGGGGTCCGGGTTTTGGGGCGAAAATGATATGAGGTATAGCCTGGTAGTGCTGGGGTGCTCTCTTGTCATCCCAGGCTGACAGACACTGGATCCAGTATGTTTTTGTGTATTTATGTGTTTGGTTCACTGATGTGGTGGGGGACTATGATACTAAAATTGTGTGTAATCATAAAATGGCCAATAAAACTACAGTTTCAAGTCAGTTTAAAATATGCTAGTGATATTAAGGTTTTACTTAAACTATTTATAGATTAAATTAAATGCTTTAACCAAAACATCCACCTTTATAAAAATGTGGGTATCATTATTATCTTTTAATTCTATATATAATATGACCAATAGGTATTTGCATCCTCCCAGCAGCCAAATGTCACTACATTATATTGATGTTAAGTTGCTTCTTTTCAGTTTTTCTTACATTTTTAAAGTGTACAACCAGGATGCACTACAATTAATAAAGTATTTTCTTACCTTAATATCACTAGCATATTTTTAAACTTCCCTACCTCACACTTAAAGTAGGTCTAACAGCATATTATACATGACTACTTAATACTTATAACAAAACAACATGTGCTTTACATCAGGAAATATTTTATATAATTATTAATGCAAATAAAGTCTGTTTACCCAGTATCTTTCTAATCATTATCAGGTGGAGTTTTTGCTTTACAGTTTTCCTCCAGTTTAACATAATCAGCAAACGTCAAATATTTTACATCCACTTCTTATAGAACAGTTCATGTTTAAACTACATTTAGTGGGATTGATACTTTATAGTTCTTCCTCTTATTCACTGACTGGAAATTGTTGCTAGATTTTTTTCCTGATCATCTCAATCTCCCATCACTGGTTTCTGATTTGAGTACAAGGTACTCCTGAATTTCCTGGTCAGTTTGTGTGCTTTTTTCTATCAAACATTTTTATTTAGAGCAATGGAAAAAGTTTCACTGGCAAAGATTTTTCCTTTCTTACTGGCAGAAGATTTAGAAGCAGAGTCTCTTTCAATTTTCTGTCTTGGTTTTTGTTGACTAAACTTTTTTTAATTTTCTCTGTAGTCTATTCTGCATTCAAAACATATTGATAAATATAGAAACTTGAATCTAATACCTGCCTGTTAAAACTTCAGTCTCCTTTCCTAATGGGCTGCAAATAATTGTTTTCCACAAATACTCTGGTGTTGCCACTGTTTAATACTTTCTCTTTCTTCCACAGTTTTGTCAGGAGCAGCTCTTTTTGCTGGTATAATTGTATATTTACTAATCTAGGTCAGTTGCTTTCTGATGGTTGGATTTGGTGCATACACATGATGGGCATACTCAATTAACAAATCCTGCTGTGGAACACCACTCCAGTTGCTTATTTTTAGTTTCATACAAAATTATTATTGTCTACTCCTTTCATTTTCTCTGGTATATCAAAACATTTCAAGTTTTCTCTGCATGCTTTGTCGTGTAATGCTAATGTTGAATCAGTTCTTCTTGAAAAGCACCATACTCAGCCAGTCATAGGTTCATAGGTTGGTACTAGGCTATCGGCCCTAGGGTCTATACAAGACTTGCCATAACAATTACCTGGCTATTTTTTCCCACAGTACTTACTTCCCTGGACCCCTGTCTAGCAGGGCAACTGACGTGATCTCCGGGGTGAATTTCCTATCTCCCATCCAATCGTCAAGGTTCCTTTTGAAGATTTCCAAGGAGGCGCTCTGCTTGCCATGTATGGGCAGTCTATTCCAGAGTATGGGGAGTCTCTGGGTCAGGAACCTATGCCTCCAGCATGTTTTGTTCATTGTGATGACAAGGTTTAGATCCCTGGAGCATGTGGCTCTGAGGGATTGGGATTTCTTTAAGTGGAGCATGTCCAACAGCTCAGGGTTTGACATGGCCTTGTATGTTAAGCAGAGATTGCCTCTGAGTAGATGATATGCCAGAGAATAGCTGGAGTTTTTTTAGACATTCAGCATAGGGTATTTGCTTTAGGCCTGTGATTCTTTTATTGAGGTATTTCTGCAGCCTTTCCAGCTGTTGCGGCTGTCTTGTGAGGTACATACCAAATAGGGCATTGTACTCTGTAATGGGTGTAATGAGTGATGAGTACAGTGGGACAATGACCTCCTTTTTTCTGGATGAAAGCCCTTAGTGATGAGGTGTGCCACATAGAAGGATTTCCTGACTGTTGTAGCGATGTGATTATCGAAGCTGAGACCACTGTCCATCTGTGTCCCTAAGTCTTTCATCACACTTTCGGTGTTTAGTGTACTGCCACCTATGTGGTAATTCATGGGTACATGGTTTTTCCCAAAGGGAATAACTATACATTTCTTGGCATTAAACTTGAGCCCATGGCTCTGGCACCAAGCATCTGTTTCTGTAAGACCCTTTTGTAGAATATCCACATCATTTGGGGATTCAATAATGGCTCCCAGTTTGCAGTCATCTGCGAACTTTGTTAGCCAGAGTCCCTTAGTGTTGACCTATACTTCAGAAAAGTAGATGCCAAACAAGTGCGGTCCCAGGACTGAACCCTGAGGTACTCCGTTTGTCACTTGTCTGGAGCTGGATTTGGAGTCGGCTACTTTTACAGTCTGGGTTCTGTCAGTAAGCCTGTTGGCAACCCATCGTGTGACGTAGGAATTTATGCCCAGCTTACTAAGTTTATCTATGATTCAAGAGTGGGGGATGGTGTTGAAGGCCTTGGTGAGGTCCAGATAGGCAGTGTAGACTGCCTTACCCTCATCAACAGCACTAGAGACTGATTTGAAGAAGTCAGTCAAGTTCAGGAGATGAGATCAGCCCTTCACGAACCCAAACTGGGTGGGGTCCAGTGTTTGAAGGTTGCCAATGTCTTTGTTTATAAGTTCCATGATAATGCATTCCATGCCCTTGCAGATCAAGCTCATCAGACTGATGAGACAGTAGTTCCCGGGATCCAAGGTGGATCTCCCTTGTGGAGTGGGATAACTTTAGCTGTGCAGCACTCAGTGGGCACAAAGCCTGAGGTGAGGCTATGATTAAAAATGACACTTAGGTGAGGTGCCAGTTCATTTTGTAATTAATGTAGTACACAGCCCAGGATGTCATCTGGTCCCATGGATGCTGTATTCTTAGCTTTGGAGAGTGCGGTTTTTACCTGTGTGGCCGTGATTACCAGAATTTGGCAATCTTTTGGTATTGAGATGGGCCCTTTAGGGGGTGAGAGGGGGGTGAAGTTGGAACTAAATCGTTTTGCCAGGATATTGGCTATATCCTTGGGATCAGTATATTTAATGCCATTCTGTTGTAGCTCAGAGCAGATCTGAGCATTTCCATTTAGATTCTTGACATAATTATAGAATGCCTTGTGGTTGTCTTTGGAATCTTTGGCAATTTTATTTTCGTAACTAGCTTTGGAGGATTTTATAAGGGATCTCAGCTTCTAACTGAGGCTGGTAAGGGAGTTTTTTGCATCCTGGGATTTTCTTCTTTTCTGCAACAGTTTCATCCTTCTGCTGTATAGTTTATTTATGGCAGGGGACCACCAGATTGGCTTCCTTTTTTTGGAGGAGAGCATCTTGGTTCTATTTGGGATGGCATAATTCATGCACAAGTGGATGTGTTCGTACAGTACCTTAGTGTAGGATTCAGCAGTCAAACTTTCAGCTCCCGTCTGCATGGGTGTCATAAAGTTTGTCCCTTCTGACTTGAGTAGCATGAAGTTTGCTTTGGAGAAGTTTTTTATGGAAGTTTCCTTACTGGGGGGTGGGGGTGTGATGTGGATGTCAAGGGTGATTAGCTTATGGTCAGACCTGACCAATGAGGGGGTAACCACTGGTGTAGAGCATCTATCTCCCATGTTGGTAATGACCAGGTCTAGGATATTGGAGCCCCTGGTGGGACAATGGATTAGTTGATCCAAGGCATTTGATTTTATGAATTCCAAGAACCGTTGGGAAAAGGTGTTGGTACCCGAGTAGTTTTCCCAGTTAATGGCAGGGTAGTTGAAATCACCCAGTATTAGGGTGTTTGGTTGTATCTTAATATTTTCCAGTATGTTTAGAAAGGTGTAGTGAGAATCTTGGGGCATGGTGGGGGATCTGGAGCAAGCTACAATTTGGATTGCAGTCAGTGTTAGTTGCACCTGGAGAATTTCAGATGCATTGTGTTGGGCAACTAGCCTGGTGGTGTGAATATCCTTGGTGAATATGGACACTCCTCCACCTTTAGTGTTTCGGTCTTGGTTTGGTGGCCAAAAAGTGTGGTAAGAGTTGCAGCCTGGTATTGCAGGGGTGCTCTCTGCAGCCTTGAACCAGGTCTCAGTTACTGCACAGATATTGATGTTCTCCATTTTTAGGAGTGCCTCGAGAGATTGCATTTTGAGGTTTAGACTTCTAGCATTGAGTAGCATTACCTTCAGATTTTGTATCCTTGTATCTGTTACGGTGGTGGTTTTGTCCTTTGAACCTTGCCTAAAAAAGGCACTATAGGAGTGGCAAGAGCTTTAGCCAGTAACTTGAATCCCAGGGGCGACAGGTGCAGACCATCTCTGGCAAAGCATCGTGGTTTGTTGATCATGTCCTCCCAGACAGACAGATACTGGATCCCCTTTGAATGTCACCAGAAGCTTAGCCAATTGTTGAAGTCAATCATTTTGTCCTTATACTGTGGTATCATTCTGGGTGAAGGCAGGATGCTACTCAGGGCTAGGGTCATACCTGCCTGGGCCACATGATCCGAGAGCTCTTCCATGTCTCTTTTCATGTAGTCCAGGGAGGTACGTCTCAAGTCATTCACTCCAACATGGACAATGACAGAGTCGTATTCGTACTTGTTGTGGAGTGACTTGAGTGCATGAGATGTGTGGCAGATCCTGGCACCCGACAGACAGCTGACTGTAATTTTCAGCCTGGTCAGTGGGACATCAGTGTGCCTGACTATAGAGTCAACTATGACTAAAGTGTTGGGTACGTTGTCTTGCCTTAGGGGCTGTTGTTGGGTGGCACACTGGTGTTGTGAGCTATGTGTCACTTTGGTTGTGACTGGTGTTTGTTTGCATTTCAGCTTCAGAGGTCCTTGTTGCTTGGGCAGGTTAATGTTAAGGGCCTCCGCATATGTCAGTTTAGTGTTGCTATGTGTGTGTGTTGATGGTGTGGTTTTGAAGGGCTATGTGTTTCTTGAGGTGTAGTGCAGGTGTTACCTTCTCCTCTTGATTGTCTAGCACAATCTTGGCTGGAGAGAGCTTTGCTTCCAGTTTGGCTATGTAAGTGCATCTCTTGCAAGTTGTAGTGTTGGGTGGTTGGAGGAGAGGGTTGTCTGTGTACATGAGGCAGTTGCTGCATTGTCCCAGTATGCCCAGGTTCACCAGGTGGACAGGAGAAATCACCAGAAGCTGACCCTTGGACATGCCTATTTAGGCACTTTTTTTTTTTGTAAAGTACAAGAGCTGTTTTCCCTTACCTTTGCAAGGTACTTTGCAATTATAGGCTGTTTAGGGCCTACGATTAATTTCTCCTTATTAACAAGGACAGTTGAGTGCTTGTATCAATTTAAGGCTTCCTAGTCCTTTCCAGCAGGTTCTAGAGCAAGTGGTAGTCACAGGGGTTCAGATTTTAGTGCTACTACTGAAAAACCAGCTAGTTCTAAGGGAAAATTTGAAGAGCAGACTTTCTGGCACCTGGAATAGTTTAACCGTAGCCCCGCAGTGCTGCATGATGTGAAAAATGCGCAAACACACTCGTTAAGCCAGAAAGTTGAAAGGGATAGAAATCAGCCCAAAATGGTTAATAAAATTACAATTTCAGAGCTGAAAACCACTCCTCTAGTGTTAGATAGGCAGTACAATGCTCACCACTCCCACTGGTAAGCAGTCTTTCCTTCATTTCATTTTCTGATTTTTGTAGCTTTATCATCTCATCTGAATGGCTACTTAAAGCTTCTAGTTTTTTCAACCTTTTGTCATTTGACTTTATATATATTCCTACACTGTCTCACTTACTTTAAGCATCTTGGAGTGCATTTAATTTTTTTATCCTCTAAATCACTGAAAGTCATCTCCTGCACAAAAATTGCAATTTGAACTGCTTTTTGTTGGAAAGCTGTAAGGTTCTTTCCAGCCAGTGCCTTTTCTTTTTCTTCAGCTTTGGTCAATTTTACTTATCTTTTTCTGAATCCTTTTTATTGCTGCCATCCAGGCAATGCAGTTAATAGCCAGTAGTTAAATTCTACCCAGATTGATAACTTTCCTTTTTTTAACTTTTTGCACTGGAAAAAATAACCAACATGTTGTTTAGTCAGCCACCATCTTGGAAGTCAGTTTATGCCTTTGTTTTAGTATGCTGACTACTAGAATAGTCCAGTGAAACATGGGCAATACAGTAACGGTGTCACAGACAGCCATGTGTCACATTTTGGTTTAGTTCCTAGAAGACATGTGCAACAAGAAACAGGAATTCATCAGAATCCCAAGTATGCAACAGGAATGACAGACTGCTATGGAACATTTCTTTGCCATCACACACTTCCCTCATGTCCATACTGCCATCATTTATATTCACATAACAATAAGCCACCTCTCCCCCTTTTGGGATGGCTCAGGGAAGTACTATAACCAGAAGGGAGGATCTCTCTCTATTAACTTTAAGGAAGTGTGTTCAGCAGATGGCCTCATCAGACACTATATAGCAGTATACAATTGGAGTGTACATGGTACCACGATATGAAGGGAGAATGCCCTAAGGGCACAGCTCAGAGATGGAATTATATCAGATCGCTACGTATTGGTAGGTAGAAATATACATTACTGTATGTAGTAGGGCTGCCAGCACTGTAAACAACATAATATAGTGTTTGCTGCCTATCCACAGGTGCCAACAGTTACCCACTAAAGCCAAGGCTAATGACACCCCTAAAATTGCCATCCACATCTACCAAAGATACATATAACAGAGAACACCATGATAGATAACTTAACTGAGAGGATATTTTGTGTCCTGAAGGCCAATTTCAGGTGTTTGGATACCTCCAGGAGTGGACTGTAGTATTGACCAAAGAAAGTAGAACAGATCTAGATCATGTTTGCCATGATGCACACTACATTAACAGCTAAGCACAGTGGCAACCAAGTTTTAAATGAACTACCTCACGTACTCCAGGCAAATGAATGAGAACCACTGGCTCCACCAGCTGAACAGGAGGACACAGGTGAACCACCAACAAGTTGTGAGTGGTAGCTGTAACCACAGTATCAAATAAAGTCATATCACAGAGTTTGGTTCACATCTCCAAGTCACGAGTTATGACAGGCTACAGTTATGATAGTATACAGACCAACATCTAATGGCATGCATAATAGAGTCATTAGTCATAACAACGTATATCAGCCACTTACAAAATGTGTGACAAAGATATAGAATATTATGCCTTATTGTACACGTAAAAGGGTGTGACTAAACTGTGACAGGTAAAATGATGTACAGAATAGCTACAGGCAGAAGGTAATGTAGGTACAACTAGATAGTCACAGTACAGTGCCAGAGTTGGTGCACTGACAATGTAAAGGATAATCATTAAGTATATGCCCCTGTGGTATTGTCAGCCAGTCTTCAGGCAGAAGTCATTTGCCAGATATACAGCATAATATACAGGAATGCATGTGTGCTGCCAAGATGTAAGATGGTAGTTTAATATATACCATACATACACCAGTGTGCAGCAGGATATATACAGTAATTGAGCAGAAGTAATATTATGACAGTATGCCAAAGACATCTGTGGAGTATGACAATTAGGCCTCCCAATTGTGACACACATACAAAAGAGTCATCAACATTCAGAATGACAGAAATGAGAGAACAGATGCCAAAACATGCTAGGAAAAACAACAGCAAGTCAAACAGGTGAGCATCTGCTATAGGAAAGGGCATCTGTGAAGTAGTTATACCTATGAACACTGCCACAGCCATCTGTGGTTGACAAAAATCATCACTAGTGATACATATAAACACTGCCACAGCCATCTGTTGATTGACAAAATCATCACTAGTGAACAAAGGTAGTGCCCCAGTCATAAAGCCACAATACACAAGGAATAGGAAGAATGAGAGAAAGGCAGAATAGCAAATACAAGAATTGGCAATGTGAATGGGTGCGTCTGTATGTGTGGATACATTTTCACCACCACTTGTAATGACAGCTTAGGCTTTCTTGAAGTGTGCGTGTGCTTAGTGCAAGTGGGTAGGGAACATTAATCAGGACAAACAGTATGCAGATAAATATGATACCAACACAATGACTGGGGCATGACACATCATACATTTCCACAAATGCTATACTAGCAGACATTACCATATTACAACAGCACAGTCACATGCATTGGAGGTCAAAGAATGTTAATTCCACACTTCAGCAGATATACATAAGCTGAGTGCATTGGAAATGTATGCAGTTATTACATTCTGAATGTAGGTAGCCATGGAATAGCATACAAACACAAGACTCATGATGGCATTCAACCACAAGTGTGCACTTTATATGCAGACAAGGGAATTATCCACTGGTATGTAACAGCAACATGTGTGAATTATACAGGGCAAGTGTTTGTTTAAGGGCCTGTGGCATCAGAGGTAGTAGCATATATATATCCACAGCAGGAAGCATTAAGGCACAACAGTTGATATTACCCCAGGGAGGAGTGGACACACTGGCACAGTAGAAGCAAACAATGTGTGAGCCACACTAACTGAGCATCCATGTTGGCACCCACTACCATGTATGTGGGCAACTCTATCAGGTGAGGGGCTTTCAGGGTCCTGTGCTAGTACAAGCAAGTCATCATTACAACATAGAGGTGGTAGGCAGTTGGGATAATGGCTAAGGTCTTTGCCTCCCATGCCCAAGGTACAAGGTTCAACCATACCTCTCAACCTCTTAATGCAAGAACTCTGGACAAAGCCTGACAAAATTGGGATACAAAGGCCCAAAAATAGGAACACATTTTTAATATTGCTCTTACAAACTTAGAAAGTTGCTAGAAAAACAGGATTTGTGTTATCATACATTTTCTGAAGGATATGAAGTCTGAAACTCAAATGATTGCCATTATTTATTGACTTTAATCCTGAAATTATCCCAATGATTTGTCAAAAAAACACAATTTTTATGAGGAACAGACCTAAAATATGAGGCAAACATCTGGACATTCTGCGAAAATCTGTACAGTTGAGAGATTTGGGTTCAACCCTGACCTCCAACCAATGCCTATAAGGAGTTTGCATGTTTAACCTGTGTCTCTGTGAGGTTCCTCCCACCTCCCAAAAAAACTGCTGAGTATTTCCTCCTCAAATTCACACAAAAATAGAGTTATGGGCAGCAGCACAGACTCTAGATGGTTTCTATAGGAAGAAGAGCTATAGACAAACCATACGGGACATCAACTCTGGTGCACAGTATCCTCAAGACAGGAGAATATGGATCACAGACTGCACACCAAGTCAGGACTAGCCACTTGACGGTGTAAAAATATGCCTCTAGGTGTTTCTGTTGTGTTGACTGAGATTACCAAATAGCATGGGTATTTGCCAGTGATAAGTGAGTTGAGGACCCAGGCATGGGTAAGACCTAGCCTGCTCTGACCTATGCAAAGGACCTATGCTGATGGTGGAAGGGATGTATGCACCCCTATTGGCAAGTATGTGCTCACCGTAAAAGCTTAGCAGCCCTGGGTCAATGTGCTACTGACCAGCTGTTGTCCAGTTGCCCAGCTTGGGATATCTAGGATAGCTCTGTTGAACAAAAGCTGGACATAAAACCAATTAACCTGCCAAACATGAGCTAAGAATTGCTACGATCAATGTTGGTTTACTGACAAGACACAGCCAGGATGTGGAGGACATGACGGTAAGGAGGAGAATGAACATCCTATGTATCCAGGACACAAGATGGAAGGGCAGTAAAGCAAAGCGACTTAGCATGGGATCCATAATCTACAACTCATGAGGAAAACAGCCTACAAATGGTGTTGGAATTGTGATGAGAGAGAGGCTTCAGACGACAGTGAGGGATACCATCAGAATTAGTGACAGACTCATGGCAATCAGACTTCAATGTAAGGATAGGGCAGTATTCATAATCTCAGCCTATGCTCCAAAACAGGATTTTGATAGTGAGGAAAAGAGTGCATTCAGACAGCGGTTGCTGGACCAAACATATAAAACAGGACAACATCAATTGATGATGGGTGACATGAATGCACATATCGGGTCAGACAGAACAGGATATGAGGACTGCCTGTTTCCATGTGGAATAAAGAAGGAGAAATCATTCTAGACTTCTGTCTGGCAAATAGCTTGATGGTGGTCAACACATACTTCAGCAAGGGACCATCACAAGATTACATGCAAGAGTGGTCAACATGCAACTCAGGCAGGCTTTCTCCTAATAGGGAAAGGGCACTAGGGTAGAATCAGTGATTGCAAAGTCATCCCCAATGAAACAGCTGGCCAACAGCATAAACCACTGGTTGCCACAGTCAGCTGCAAGCAAAGGCTAGAGAAGGCTCTATGATCAACACAGACTAGGCTGAAGACATGGAAGTTGACTAGAGAGAAAGCACAAGAGTTCAAGGAATTGCTCAAGTCTCTAGCACCTCAGATAGAAGAGGAAATAGGGGAAGTTGAAAAAGAATGGCAGTGCCTCAAAACAGCATGTGTGAGGACTACACAACAGATATGTGGATGAGCCAAGTATGGAAATAAGGTACATAAGGAAAGCTGGTGGTGGAATGCAGAACTCCAGGAAGTCATCAAAAGAAAGGAGTGCAAGAAAAAGTGGGAGACAGAAAAGATCGACTAGGCTTGGAAGGCATGCTAGTTGGCTAACAGAAAGGCTAAGAGAGTAGTTTCATTTTTGGATGCAGATCCTTAAAAAGAATACCATCACTCATACAGAATATTATACATAAACATGTAGCAGAAAGTATACTATGAACTAAGCCAACATGGGAATGGAGAAAGGAGATTCTGCTGATTGGGATGACCATAATAAGGGGTACATAAAACAGACAAAAGGGAGCTGGAGTTTACTGCTGGAAGCTGGCAAAGGAATGAAGGCATTGCGAACAAATAATTAGAGAAGGAAAGGTAACAAAATGGGAAAAGGCCAAGAAGATATTTGGATTGCAAGCTAGTGACTGCCTTCCCTATCAGGGATTGATATCAGAATATAGACAAAGAGAAAGGGATAAGGGAATCCTAAATGAAAGACCTGCACTGGTTGAGTATTTAACTGAATCTAGAACAGAAGCTGCTGTTTAAAAGGGATGATTAGTACAGCATATAAAATATTACATAACTATAGGAATCAATCAGAAGAGGTCAGAAAAGATTAGGAAGAGAAATTAGATACACAATTCACAAAAAAAAAAAAAAAATGGGAGGACAGTATGTACAGCTCCCAAATATGCAACAAAGTATGGAAGATTTAGGATGTTTGCCTGGAAGCGTTTGCATAGATACTTTCATAACACAAGCAGACTCTAAAGAAATTTTCCTCACATAAATGGCAAATGTTTGTGATGAGACAGGGAAGAAATAAATAACTGGGAACATATGTTTTGTGTTTGTAATGAGTTGGTAGACTTTAAAAAATCCCTACAGAGTTCTCTCTCAGGAATACTTGGTGAGCAAATGAGCGTATCTAAGGATATTATTTATTTATTTATAACTGGGATGCAGGATATGAATTGCCTAGACACAGTAAGACCTTGTTAAGTTTAATTCCGGTGGCTGCCAAAAAGTAAATTTCTACAAAAGGGAAATCAGAACCTACACCAACTATACTTGAAGCAGTGAATATTGTACCAGAGATAAAAGAACAGGAAGTTGTATACTTAGAAAGGGAAGGATTAAATTACATAAAAAAATGGAAATTGTGGGAACAATAAATGCAGAAAATATTTTGGAGAAGGAAAGAGGTTTAAGAGAATGCATGAATTGAATAACTTAAGTAATATTGCTTAGATATACATCACATATATTGTTATATATCTTATGTTGTTTTTCTTTCGGCTTTTCCCGGTTAGGGGTCGCCACAGCGAAACTCCGGTCCACTAATGATTGGCAGTCGATTTTTATGGTGCCAAGGTGCCAGCTCGACGCCCAGCCTTCAACGAAGGCACACCCATTCACGCATGTCTTTCAAACACCACTCGACTGCAGAGAGGACATGCAGACTCCACACAGAAGGTGCTCCAGCCGAGAATTGAATGGGAGAACCTCTTGCTGTGAGGTGACAACACTACCGCTGCACCACTGCGCCTTCTTTGTTGTTGTTGTGTTTTTCGGCTTTTCCCGGTTAGGGGTCGCCACAGCAGAACTCCAGTCCGCTAATGATTGCTAGTTGATTTTTACGTGCGGAGTTACCAGCCCTGACGCACAACCTTCAATGAAGGTACGCCCATTCACGCATGCCTCCACGCTGAAGACGCTCTAGCTGAGAATCGAACCGGACAGTGTCTTACTGTGAGGTGACAATGCTACCGCAGCACCACTACTGCTGCTTCTTTGTTATATATCTTATAATACTTGTAAATGTGAACTTGTTAATGCACTTTGATTACTTTTATGTAAATGTAGATTTTCCTAGGTTACAAGTGATAATTTAATAAGGTGTTTAGAAAAGAGAGGGAGGAGTTGCAATAGCAATGAACAGGGCATCAGAGGTACTCAACCAGCCTCCGATAAGTGACTCAATTGAAGGCAAAAATAAGCTCTAGTAGGTTGAAAGGCAAAGACAGAAAGATAAAGAATATAGTCAGACACCCTTCACCAGGGATGCCAACTATAAGCTGCTCACCAGTCCATAGGACATCATGGACAGATGGAAAGAGTGCTTCCAGCAGCTTTTGAATGAAGAAAACCCCACATAAACTGTATTGCCTCAAACATAGCCTACAATGAAAGAAGAGAAGGAGCCCACACTAGTAGAAGTAAGAACAGCACTAAGGAAAATGAAGTCAGGGAAAGCAGCAGGCTCAGATAGGTCACAGCAGATATGATAAAGATGTTTTGGGTGAGATATGGCAGAAATGGCTCCTCAGGGTACTCAAAACTATATGGAGAGAAAGATGTATCCCAGATAACTGCAGAATAAGCATACTAATGTCAGTACTAGTTTCACTGTTGAAGAATAAGGGGGACATTCATAACTGTGGGCAGTACAGAGGTATCAGACTCCTGTCACATTGCATGAAAGCTCTGTGAGGGTGACTGGTAAGATGGGAGTTGAGCAGTTCAGATTCAGATCAGGGTGCAACACAACTAACCAAATGTTTGCAGTGAGACAAACAGTTGAGAAGAAGCTACAGATGAGGAAAGAGTCCAACTGGGCATTCTTAGACTTGAAGAAAGCATATAATAAGGTCTCAAGAAAGCTGATTTGTGCAGTCCTGCAGTGGTTTTATGCCTCAAAAACATTGGTAGAAATAGTGCAGGCTATGTAAAAGGGCCTAATGACTCAAGTACAGTGTTCAGACTTACAGAGGGGTTCCCAGTGGTAGTGAGTGCGCATCATGGTTCAGCTCTGAGCCCACTGCTATTTATACTGGTGATGGACTATATTAGCAAGCAGATCAGAGGGGACATATCAACAAAGTTGCTGTATGCAGATGATATGGCATTAGAGCAGACTCTGAGTAAGAAATTCAGTAAAAGATAGGGGAATGGAATGCAACACTGAACGCACATGGGATGAAAAGGAGTACACATAAGGCTATTGTAATGGCAGCAAATGGAGGAAAATCTGAAGAAGGTAAGAAATGAGATAGAAGGGAAAATAGTGGAGCAGGTTAATAGCTTCAAGTATCTAGGAGGGGTGGCTGAGGAGAAGGGAAGTCTGAATGAGGAGGTCAAAGCTAGAATCAGGAGGCAGCAAGCAATTAGCACAGAGTGTCAGAGGTAGTATATCACAGAAGAATGTCAAAGAAGCTAAAAATTAAAGTGTACAATACAGTGGTGTGACCAGTACTAATGTACTGATGTGTGCAGTAAAAGCAGAGCAGTTGAGGAAGCTAAAGGTGAAGGAGATGAAGTGCCTGAGGTGGGTGGTAGAATACACAGTGTGGGACAGACTAAGAAATGTAGACATCAGAGCAGAAGTCAAAGTAGTTCCATTCCAGAGAAGGTTAAAGAGAACAGATTGGCTTAGGCTCATGAACAGAAAAGTAGAAGACAATCTGGTATTCACAGGAAGACGACAAGAGGAAACAAGGGTATCTGGCAAAGAAGTGGATGGATTGTGTGGGAGAAGACTTACGACAGGCAGGCATGACTGTCGAAGAGGGTAGGAGAGTGACAGAAAAGACAGAAGAGTTGCAATAGCAAAGAACAAGGAGAGATGGCGAAAGGTAACACAACATGCTGACTCCATGTAGAAAATGGGGGGAAAGGGGATTGATGATGATGACGGTGACAGTGGTCAATATTGTGGGTACACCAGTGCCAGAGGTAGAAGGAGAGCTTGTATTTCATCTGAAATTATAATGACAGTACTCGGTGTGAAGAGTTCACTGTGCTGCACAGTAGAACAATTGTTAACAGTGGCATACCTATGGCAGTGCAGGCCCCTACCGCAGTTCACTGGGGCACAAGTCTGGACAGACCCCATTTGGCACATGCAATACACTGAGTTTGTGCATGGAGTGCTGAAAGGGGCTAATCTATACAGTGAGCAATATGCACAGGAGAAACCATATGGTCATACATTATGCATGATGGTGTTCAAGGCCATTATGTAGCATACCCAGTTACTGAATGACACAAATTGTGTACAACACAAGGACATTGCGTGCAGTAACTATGCATTAATGATACAGCCTTGTATATGAGCAAGCTGCTCCCAGGCACCTCTGTGTACTATCTATGTCTGCTGTCAGTGAGTCCCACCAGGAACTGAACTACCAAGTTTTGACCCCTGGTCATCCTCTGTGGGATCATCCCCACCAAACAGGATATCAACCTAATCATGTAGAAGATTGCTAACATAAAGATGTAAAGTGGTGTTGTAGTCTGTGAATGTGGCTGATAACATGTGCACATCCTCACATTTTACTGTGTCCTATATGTCACATATTGCTCTGAGTGTGTCACCAGCATCACTGTGTATATCAGGGTCAGTAGAAGATAATGGAGTTAACAGGAATGACAAAGGATGAATAGTTAAGCTGCTATGCCAAGACCTTAGCCAAAACATTCCTTTGAATAATATGAAATAAACAGTTTATTCAACAAAGACAAAAGAATCAAAAAATATCATGTCAACATAGTGTTATAATCATCCTCAGTTTCACAATGTTTTGATTATCTTGTAAGGAAAGGGAGGTTAGCTGTCACTGCACCCACGAAAGATGTATGTAGAGTATACACATGTCCAGCCATATCAAAGCTAGTCTAACATTATCAAATGGTATCATCTGTGGATGAACAGGTCCCTCAGCTGTGAAAGAAATACAATATGTGCACCTGGCCTACCCAATAAGTGTGAATGGTATCTTCTGGTACATAACATATTAGGATAATGTGGTACATCTACTTTGATGCCCCCTCTGAGAATGCAACAATCACCAACTTGGTTTCAAAGGTACACCAAAATTACTCAGTATCAGTCAGAAGGAGTGGCAGAGCTCTACCACCTAGTACTGTTGATACAGATGCCATGCATACCCTGTTGCATATCTGTTACCTGATGACAACAAGCTTGCATGCTCCTCTCATGACTCCCAACAACACTGCATGAATGACAATGCCCTCCCACTAATTCTCTGCCATGTACATTCACAGCCTCAATTAATATGTCATTCTCCTCAGTGTTGAAATTATCCTGAATCTGCCTTGGGCCAGACATCTGAAATAGACAATTACATACCCACAGTATTGACAATGAACATATGTTATGAAACAACTGCACTGCAATACACCCAGTACTGATCACTATTCCATGGTCAAACTTAATGCACCTCAGTATGTGACATGGCCAATTGTGTGTATGCCAAAAGCACATCACTGTGCAAACTGACAATGACTGCAGAGTGCTCCATAAGTCATGAGGACCATCAGATATGTGTATAGATGTCCTGTGTAAGATGTGACACAACCAAGCAGTAGAAAGGTGCATGTGTGCATGGTGTGAAAATTCCTTACCTGTGCTACAACACACTACTCAGGAGCATTACACCATCAGAATACATAACCAGAATATGTGGCTAGTCCATACAAAATATATGTCAAAAATACAAACACTGACTATGTGCTGACAACACAGTATGCAGTATGGATGATACCTATACACCAGTCAGGAACACTGGATGCTACACACTGATTCTGATGTAAATGATATCTGATCTGTAAGAGATGTAGGAATAAGACAGTGCAGGAGCCAATAACACAGACTAGTGGATAGTATCACATCTATTCTGGCTGCGATGGCCTGTCGGTAAATTATGATGGCAGGCAGCATCACACAGACCCACTGAAATACTGCATTATATAGCTGTGGATGACAGATTGTTCTGGATGGCATATTTGTGGATGGCATTTGATTGCAGATGGCAACATACACATGTGAACAAATAAGGATGCCTGTGGCTGCACAGTTTTAAAGGCCTAAAACCAACCATGTAGCTGACAGTGAATATAGACATGCCCCACAAAGACATGAAAGAACACAACCATGTACATGCAGATGTCAAACAGTACAGCTGTGATTAACATCAGAAGGATCTGTACACTTTATAAAGTTAAAATTGCTGAGGAACTCACCCTACTACCAAAATAAAGTACAAAATACAAGTACAAGGTGTACAGTGGCATTCATAGCTGAATTATAACAGGTGTAGGCAGTTACAAATGCTCTAAACATGTAGAAGGTGTTGAGCAAGATGGATACAAAACCTGAAAAACTTACTGAAACTTGATAACAATATTAAATTTCAGTAGCACAGTGGAATGGATGCAGAAAGTCTTCTTTAGTTATAGGCAGCAGTTTGCTGTTTGACACAATTTACATCTGTCTCAAATAGATGAAAGAAGCATGCAGAACAGACCACCAGCAAAATCCAAGTTTATTTAAGCACTTTTCATCAAGTTTCAGACTTCATTAACGAAAAGTGCTTAAATAAACTTGGATTTTGCTCGTGGTCTGTTCTACATGCTTCTTTCGTCTATTTGCTGCTTTTGAGTGGTTTTATTTTGTTTATTTCTCAATTTACATCTGTGTTATAACAATCCCCATTAATAATGCTAATCATAGAATGTTGTGGAATCACATTATTTCCTAATGGTGTAATGAGAAACATACACAAAATGGCTATCACCAATGTTAGAGTATTCATAGTGGCTGATTTTGTGCATGTTCATAGGTGTTCACAATGTCAAATGTGGGGGAAGGTTAGTAGTGTCTTTGCCAAGCATTGCATTACCATGCATTTGCCAAAACTGTGCACAGGACCAGAGATTCAAACTTCAAAATGAAGTAATTTGATTACTTTGAAGTTATTCCATTGTGAACGGTTTACAGGTGATAGCGCTGGTGACAACTGAGAGATGGTAAGCAATGGGGAAAATGGCTGGAAGATGTTTGTGCACCAAACTGGACCCACCAGGGAGACATGATTGTACTCAATATCTATGCTGGATATGAAGCACAATTACAGAATCCTGAAAGTCATCTCCTGTGATTGATATCTTGGAGGAGATCACCCAGGATGATCAAAGAAAGATGGCGAACTATCAGGTGGCCATCTAAGTGAGGCACTGGTATAATGTGCATGACTGGATACATCTATAATTAAATGAGTGGTTGGCGGATGTTTGACAAGAGTCCTCCTCATGACTATAGTAAGTAGCAGGTTGCATGCCTTAACAACTATGTCTGCATAGCATTGTTTATGTATTTCAAATGTAATATTGCAAAATATATGCCAAAATGTACCAGATATGTGTAATGTGTTTCATCTGTACTAAATGTGGCAGGTTGCTAGGTGTTATGCTACAAAGTAGGCCTTTTTGATGCATTGTTACATAGTTGTGGTACAGAAAAGTATACTACAGCAAACAAATTCTACTTGACTGCCCAAGGACAGTGTTAATGGGCATGTAACATTATAGATCAAATAAAAAAGAAACGTAGGAACCAAATCAAAGACTGCACTCGGGCAAAATAAACTTAGCTCTTTCATCCACTTTAATGACGTGAACTTCATCAGAAAATGTTTGCTGATGAAGTTCACGTCATTAAAGTGGATGAAAGCGCTAACTTTATTTTGCCCGAGTGTGGTCTTTGATTTGGTTCCTACGTTTTTTCAGCTTTAGTGTTCAACAGTGTGGTTTCATATTATAGATCAAATATTATCTTTTCATGCTGTGCACACATGGGCTTGCTACTTTGTACCTTCCTGTACACATGTGGCTATAGGATCATAGGAAGTTACTAGGCTAAAGGCCTTACTGCCTTTACAAGTCTAGCCAAGGTACCCTTGTTTCCATGATCAGCACCTATTGCCCCTGTCCAAAAGAGACACAGGTAGAATGCCTGGGGGAGTTTATGGTTATCCATCCAATTGTCCAGATTGTGTTTGAAGAGGGCCAATGAGGTGCTCTCTTTGACATGAAGTGAGAGTCTGTTCCAAAGGTGGGGTTACCTCTGGGAGACAAGTCTGTCCCTCCAGCAGGTTCTATCAGTATCACATACCAGGTTAAGGTCTTTAAAGTGAGTAACCCGTGTGCCATTTGACTTGCAGATATGCAGTATTCCCAATAAAGCAGGGTTAGAGATTGCCCTATATGCAAGGCAGAGATCACCTTTGAGTAGTCTGTATAAAACAGAATAAAGTGACAGTGATTTCAGTTGATCCACATAGAAAAGATGATGAAGACATTGAATTTTCATTGAGAGGAACCTTTGTGATCTCTCCAATTGTTGCAGGTGCTTGGAAAGGTGCATACCAAAAGGGGCATTGTACTCAGTTACTGGTCTAATGAGGGAAAAGTACAGGGAGGTTATAATTTATTTTTTTTCTGAAGGCAATGTCCTTACTTATGAGATGAGCAATACAGAATGCCCTTCTTACCACTGTGAAGACAAGGTGATCAAAGGTAAGGTTGCTGTCAACCTATGTGCCCAGGTCTCTCACCACTGACTGCATACTTAGGGTGTTGCTATTGATGTGATAGTTAGCAGGAACAGTGTCCTCACTGAAATGGATGATAACACATTTTTTTGCATTGAGTTTAAGGCCATGACTTTGGCATCAATCATTTGTTTGTGTAAAACCCTCTTATAGGATGTCAACATTGTTTGGAGATTCTATAACCACTCCCAGTTTGCAGTTGTCAGCAAATTTTGTCAGCCACAGACCTTTAGTTTTTGCTTGTACTTTGGAGAAATAGATTCTGAACAGTAGAGGACACAGGACTGAACCCTGTGGAATACCTACAAGACATAAATGCATATTGATTTATATTAGTCTGATGTGTGACTGTTGAGGTTTGAACCTCAATATGTGGTATTGTTTTTGAAGGAATCCTTACTGTTAACTGCTGCTGTATGAATGCAGTTTATTAATACTAGTAGATGGTTTTAGCTCCTCTCTCAATAAAGTAGCTTATAGTAGTATATTGTTACAGGTTGACAACATAGCACATGGACTTTCAGCAGTAACCATCATACTTGTGGGCATTTGTAAGGTAAGGAGACTTGAATGTGTCTCGTGATCTTTCCTTATGCTTGATATCTCCTTCACATCAAGTTCCTGTACTAAACTGAAATATCTGTGTATGTGCATTTTCATGGCAGCATGCCTGCTGGTTCTGTATGGCACCATGTATCTACATCCTGACACTGTGAAGAATACTCAAGAATGCAGCAGTAAAACTGCAATGTTTTCAGTTCATGCTTATTTCCATATCCCCATGATGCATTACCAAATAATGTATGCTGCTCTTTGTTAAACACAAAAACAAGACTTCGAATTTTTATAGCAAATACATGTTTGAGTGCTACAACATTCATGTGCCCTGTGGTATCAGTTGTGGAGTGGTCTTACATTCTCTATGTGAGTCACATGTGGGCAAATGAAGTCCTCATAACATTTAGCTATGCATCATGTGGTACTACTATGTTTCGAACCTTCTTACAATGTTGTTTTTTTTGTGTTCAACTGGCTTCTGGTGGTATTTGAATGGTGCCAAAAATATCCCTTGTAGTTTCTGTGCACTGTCTTTTGGCAAGCCACAGCTGTGGCATCCCACAGGGATGCTATATAAGTTGCAGAATGATAGTCAACTTTATCGCTTATAGTTATGCCACTATACAACATGATTCATGCATATTCCTCCTTGCTATTGCTTTTTTTTTTTTGGTTTGTAAATTGTTAGAAAGTTTTGGTCAGTACTTCTGAGTATCCTGAAAGAGGTGTATAGGGATACAAGTGAGGATATGTCTGGACAGAAGGAGGGCTTATATAAGTTGGAATGCATGAGCAGTAGTTGGAAGAGAAATAGCTGGTGGGGAAATTCTAACCAGTTAAGGTCCTAAGAGAGTGACAGTGGTGGGATTTATAGGTTTGGTTAGCAACAAATCTGGCAACTTTATTATAGGTGGTTTTGAGTTTAGTTATGAGAGAGACCTGGAGGTTGGTGAGGATGTGTGAGCTATAGAACAGACTTAGGAGAACGTAGGCATGAGAAAGAGTGATTCAGGACTCATTAGTTAGGAGTTTTTTATTTCTGTAAAGTAGACCTAACTTTTGACTTGTTTTCCTAATGCAATTGTGCACATGTAGGTCAAACTTGAGCTAGTCATCTATGATGAGTTCAGAAGTTTAGTATGTGATTCATCTGTGATTATGGTATTGTTAAGGGATGAGCTAGAAAAGAGGGGTTTAGATGGTTGAGGGATTTGGAAAGAAAGAGCAACAGTTCCATTGTTTTTGGATTTAAGATTAGCTGATTATTGATGAGCCAGTTTTCAATAAATTTGAAGGATATAAGAACGAATAATACTACCCACTGAACAAATGTTTTGCCACCAAAATTAATAAGAATAAAGCAGAAAAAGTAAATTAGGTAGCAGAAAGAACCATGGTTGCAGTTAGACTCCGGTATCCACAATATAATTAAAACGTCTTTATTTGTGCACAGATTAGCGCTTTCACATTTCGCTTCTTCAGACCAATAATGTGCAAAAAGCATTAATGGTACTTAAATACTTTAGGTCAACCAATCATCAAATTCATTCACTTATAATTATAAAATTTTTAAAGTCATATCATCCTACACTACCTAATCTAATAATAACATAATTATTACTAAATAAGAAAACCTAATATATTAATACAAAATATATATTATATAATAACATTACATTACATATATAATCTCATCACCAACTATGGCAGCATAATAATATAATGTATATTTTTTAGAAATGTTTTGTTACATGTAATGTAATGTTATTATATATATATATATATATATATATATATTTTTTTTTTGTATTAATATATTAGGTTTTCTTATTTAGTAATAATTATGTTACTATTAGATTAGGTAGTGTAGGATGATATGACTTAAAAAATGTTTTTATTATAAGTAAATGAATTTGATGATTGGTTGACCTAAAGTATTTAAGTACCATTGATGCTTTTTGCACATTATTGGTCTGAAGAAGCGAAATGTGAAAGCGCTAACCTGTGCACAAATAAAGACGTTTTAATTATATTGTGGATACTGGAGTCTAACTGCAACCGTGGTTCTTTCTGCTACCTAATTTACTTTTTCAGATTTGAAGGATAATTGAGTGAGAGTTATCAGAAGTGGTGATGACTGTGGAGTCATCAGCATATTGTAGGAGAGAAGACTGTGGATAGGAAGTATATAGTAGATTAGTAAAGATATTGAACAATAAGGGACCTAGTACTGATCCTTGAGGGACTCTCACTTTGTTGGGGAGAAGAGAGGATAGTGAGGAAAGCCATTTAACTGACTATTGTCTGTCAGAGAGGTAGCTGGAAAACCAGGAGATAGTTGAGCTAGAAATATTTAGGTCTGAGAGTTTAGCAAGGATCAAGGGGTGGAAGACTGTGTTGAATGCTTTGGATAGGTCTAGAAAGAGACAGCAGACAAGTTTGTTGTTGTCTATAGGTAGTGAGATAGAGTTAGTGAAAGAAACAAGAGATGTAGAGGTACTATGGTTGGGATGGAAACCATGCTGAGTGGAGGTAAGTAAGTTTTTTTAAATTAGATAGTCAAGGATTTGTTTATGTACATGTCAAGGATTTATGTGCAATATATAGTTTTGCATAAGTAGTAGCTTTATATTTCAAGTGTCTTACAATTGTATTCTCTGTACTGACAGATAGTTAAAGGCAAAGTAAGTGCTGAAGGAGTTAAGGGATGTTATGTTTAAAAGTGTCAGATATCTGTGAAAACCAGATTAATCAACAGTACACTCTGGTCTTCTCAGGCTGGGGGATGAGTCCTTGCAAGGATGTCTAGAGGTAGTGTGTACTGGTACCAAATGTTAAAAAGTTGCAAGCCAATATATTTTAAGCACAGGTGGTCTATGTCTATGTCAGGAAAGGATACTTATAGGTTTGTGAAAGATTTGAGGGCAGTAAACAATGTAGTATTACCAACTTTTCCTGTGGTTCCAAATCCAGCAACAATACTGAGTTGCATACCACCTACAACAAAATATTTTTTTGTAATAGATCTGTGTTCAGCATTCTTTTCTATACCTATCCACCCTAAAGTTCAGTTTTTGTTCTGCTTTACTTATAAGGGACAGCAGTATACATGGACATGGTTACCATAGGGAAACACTGAAATGCCTTCATTATTTTCTCAAATTCTAAAAAAGGATTTGGAAGATGCAACATTTCCAGGTGGATCTGTGTTAGTGCAATATGTAGATGATTTATTAATAGCATCTGATTATTTTCAGCAGTGTCAGCAGGCTACAATACATCTTTTAACTATCCTTGCATAAAAAGGACATAAGGTGTCGAGAGAAAAGTTACAGCTAAAGTTATCTCAGGTACATTATCTTGGTCAGCAGATATCTAAGGGTAGCAGGTAGATGTTACCATCTTGTATTGAGGCAATACTTAAAGCCTCACATCCAACTACTCAGAGGCAGCTTAGATCTTTCTTAGGTATGAGAGGATATTGCAGACAGTGGATTTCTAACTATGCAGAAATTGCTAAACCTTTGACAAATCTTTTAAGACAAGATACACCAGAGCCCCTCCCTTGGCATAGTGAAAAAAATTAATTTCAGAATTAAAGCAAGCTTTAGCTACTGCCAGTCCCTCATTCTGTATCATCTCTCTTACTTAAATTGAAAACTTAACCCCTCTCAACTGCATATATAACTAAATATGCATCTTTGTTACCCACTGCTGAGGATGGCAAAAAGCATGATTTTGTGTGTGTGTGTGTGTGTGTGTGTGTGTGTGTGTGTGTGTGTGTGTGTGTGTGTGTGAGAGAGAGACTAATTATCTGATGAACTGGACCTATTTATGGATAGTTCCTGTGAAAGAGATCAAAATGAAAATTTGGTCGCAGGAATATCTGTCTGCACAACTAATGATGTTTTGCTTTAACAAAGATTAGAGGATGTATATTCTGCCCAAGAAGCTGAGTTAGTAGCTTTACAAAGAGCTTGTGAGTTAGCCAAAAACAAGACTGTTAATACATTTACTGATAGCAGGTATGCCTTTGGTGTTGAACATGATTTTGGGCACCTTTAAAAACAGAGGGGATTTTAACTTCAAAGGAACTCAAATTAAAAATTCTTTCTATGTCAATGCTCTTTTAGATGATCTTTTGCTACCTAAAAAATTAGCAGTAGTCAAATGTAGTGCCAATCCAAAGGGTATAGATACTGTTTCAAAGGAAAATAATTTAGCAGATCAAGCTGCCAAGCAAGTTGTAGAAGGACTTTGTGCAAATTTTCATGTGATGTTATTGCAAGATTCTGACAGTGATGTTATGTTTGCTTTTAAGAAGAGTATCAGCTTTCCAAGCTAGAGCATCACAGGGAAAAGTTCAGAGGTGGCTTAAAGAAGAATGCAGTAAATCTGCCAATGGGTAATGGCAACATCTGGACATCCAACTGGTGGCGCCTGCCTCCTTGCTACCTTACCTGGTAAGAGCACATCATTTACCAGTCCATGCACGTAAAACTGCATTATTTAATCAAATTATCCAAAGATGGTATGCCTCTCACATCTCCTCTTTGATACTTCAGTATGTTAATAATTGTATAGTATGTTTAAAACATATAATGTTAGCAAAAACTTGAATGTTACAGCTGCATATTACCACCACCTTGGGGATCTTTTGTTAATGTGCAGCTGGACTTTGTCTGGATGCCAAAGATCCATAATTTACAATTTATATTGGTAGTGTTTTCATATTTTCTGCATGGGTGAAAGCTTACCCATATCATAAGACAGATTATGTAACAGTTGTTAAAAAACTTGTATTTGAATTTCTACCTAGATTTGGTATACCTTGTACTATCACTAACGATCAGGGAATTCATTTTAACAATTCCCTGACTACAGAGCTATGCAGGATTTTTAATACTAAGTTGAGTCCTCACTGTCCCAACCATCCACAGTCATCTGAATAAGTAGAGAGGGTCAATAGGACTCTTAAATCAGATTTTGAAGATTCGCAATGAGACAAACATTAAATGGCCAGAGGCACTTCCCTTAGCACTAATCAGTATGAGGAGTACATTAAATACTATAATGAAATTGAGCCCCTATGAGATATTAATGGGGAGACCCACAGCCCTTCCAGCTACTCCCCCTGAGTCAAATAAAAAAAATTAACTCTAACAGATGATGTTATATTGTCTTACTGCACAAAACGTTTTCATTTCTTGCAGAAGTACCACAAAACTGTACAAAAAGCTTTCTCAACCTCCTAACTGGCCCTGTCACTAGCTATGACCTGGTAATTAGGTTTGTGTTAAAACTTTCCAGTAAAAGAACTGTTTGAGTCCAAAGTGGAAAGGCCCTTTTCAGATCCTGCTCACCACTTATACTGCAGTTCACTGCACAGGACTACCAACTTAAATACATTCATCGCATTGTAAGAAGAGGTCTCGTGTGAAAGCCTCATACAAATCACCTTTGCCAGCGAAGGAAGATCAAAGAGAAAAGGAAGAACCATCTGCCCCACTAAAGGATTAAAGAAAAAAAATTAACTCAGACAACAGTCCATGATAAATCCACTAACAACAGGTATTGTTACTTTGTTTTGTTGCTGTTTACTTTTATAAACGTTTCAAGGGAAAATAGTTTCCTGTTGGTTCTTTGACAGTATGCTGTGGAGTTAAATGTGACCAACTGTTGGGTGTGTTCACATATACTATCACTCATTCTAAGGTAGGGATTCCCATGATTCCAATCCCTGCATCTCAAGTGACATTTAAAAAGAAACATAGTGACATTAATCTAACTTGGTGTAATGTGAATCACTTTTCAAAGGTTGTGTCTCTTCAGCTTGCAACACCAAATTGTGGAGACAGATGTTATGCCAGAAATGGGACTGTACAGTGGGAACTAGCAAATGCAATGACACCAGACATGAAAGTGTGCTAAACTCTTTACACCTAAAAAGCTATGACTAGGGAGCGTGGCACGGGCATGATAGAAGATTGTTACTACATCTGTGGAAATCGTGCCTACCCCTGGTAGTCAACAAACTGGTCTGAATGTTGTTTTGTGGACTATATCACTCCTGCTATTCAACATTTTAAGAACCCTCTGGCAGGAAGACTAAAAAATAAATGAGCAATTCACTGAGCAGAACAAGTATTTTCAGTCTTCACTCCTGGGTATGGAGTGCAAAGGACAATGCTCAAAATCACCATGCTTGCTCAAATTCTTCAGGAGGTAGCAAACCACATTTCATATAAGATCAGGATGGCAAATCAAAAAATGACTGAAATTCAAACTGTGGTATTACAAAATCAGCTAACACTCAGCATAATGCTAGCTGCTGGGGGGAGGGGGGTCAATCAACCTAACAGAAACTCATTGTTTTTCCTATATTAGTGACTATCATAATGAACAAAAAGGTTAGCCAGTTTCAAGGAGCAAACAGCCAAGGATCTAGACAGTACAGCCAAACAGTGGGCACTTTTTTGATGATTGGGCAGTGCATTCGGTAACTTAGGAATTAGTATATTACAAGGTATCATTACAATAATGGGTATTATTCTTTTAGTTGTTTTAATATTTTCTGTTCAAAAGACTGTGATTACAAAATGCTTAATCTTGCCTGCATGTGCAATGCCACTTATAAAATCATCTAACAGTGAACTAATTATTAAAGTTAATAAATATTATGATGTCAAAGTATATTTTATCAAATTAAAAAGAATCAAAATATAATTGTGGATGATCCTCAGTGTCAGAGGGTGGATTGTTACGGAAGGTTATTAAGTCTTATGTTTATTCTTCACAAAATGCATATTAACTTGTAGTCTCTTCACAACTGAATCAAATAAAATGTTTATAATATTTTATGTAAAAGGAAAACTGAAAAAACAGATGCATGATTATGCAAGATATAGTTTCACATTAGTAGCTTTATATTTTAAGTGTCTTACAATTGTATTCTATCTGTTTGTACTGACAGATAGTTGAAGGCAAAGTAAGTGCTGAAGGAGTTAAGGGATGTTATGTTTAAAAGTGTCAGATATCTGTAGAAACCAGATTAATCAACTGGGCTTCTCAGGCTGGGGGATGAGTCTGTCGCTCGTCTACTCAGGATGAAGTAGACGAACATTGTGGGTTCTGTTCAAGCAGCTTTATTATGTACAAACACATTAGAAATGAAGCTAAATAACTTTAACTTGTATACAAACTAGCTGTCTCATACATAGATGTTCACACTCTGGCTGTAGTCACAAAATGGCACTGAAGCTAGCATGTGCTTGCTATTTATGCATGTTCACTTTTTAGAAATGCTTCTTAAAGGTACAACACACATGTTTTTCTACATCCTCCCTCTTTCATAAATGAGTGATGCCATATTGACGACATTGACTGACATGCAATTGATACAAAATAATTTTCATCATGCAATTATGCAGAATTAGATACATATATACAACTACGTCCAGGCTGCTGTTTATTTCACAGTGGGTCTGGAAACACGACCAAATCATGTGACATAGAAATTGGGATTAGGTTTAGCAATTGGGATTGTCTCTGCTGAATGTTCAACATTAGGGACATCAGGAACATCATCAGAAATGGTAGTTGAAGTCAAGACATGTTCTGGAACAGCAACATTGTTTGAATTGCTCTGAGATTTAGAGTCTGTATCACAGGAACAATGCTGCGATATTGGTTCTGATACAGGGAGAAGATGTGTATGATTTCTCCTGTACTCTACACCCTCAGATTTCACAAAATAGTATCTTGGCTCTGCATATATACTTGTTGCTTGACCAATCCAGTCAAAAATCTCCTGTATTCTACACCCTCAGATTTCACAAAATAGGATCTTGGCTCTGCACATATACTTGTTGCTTGACCAATCCAGTCAAAACCTTTCACTGTTTGTATCCTGACTGTCTCTACTTCTTTCAACGGATGAAGAAATCTGCTCGATTTGTCATAGCTGGACTTCTGGAAAAAATGCTTTCTAAATAATTGGGCTTTGATTGTTTTGTTCTTTTTAGCTTTAGGCCTTAACAAATTGGATCTAATAGGCAATGTTGTTCTGGTTTGCCTGGATAGAAGTCTTTGAGTAGGTGAGTCAAGTATGTCATCACTGGTTATATTTCTGAGATTAAATAAGTTCAAAAAGACATTGGTATTATCATGCTTTCACTTAAGTAATTGCTTTGCACTCTGTACTGCACGTTCCGCTAGTCCATTTGACTGTGGATATTCTAGACTACTAGTAACATGTACAAAGTCCCATTCTCTTGCAAATTTCTGAAACAACTGACTGGTAAATTGGGTAACGTCAGAGATAATCTTTTGTAGACTTCCATGGACTGAGAAATGACATTTCAACTTAGCAATAACAGTAGTGGAAGTTAGGTTAGGTAGCAGATCGAGCTCAAATCAGTTCAAATAAGAGTCTACCAGCACTAAGTAAAGTTGATTGTTCCACTCAAACATGTCAGTGGCTATTGTTGACCAAGGTACTTCAGGAACTTGACTTAGATGAAGTGGTTCTTTCTGTAAATGTGGTTTAGTACTACTGCAAACTGAAGAGGAAGAAAGTACTATATCAATGTCTTTTGCTACAGAAGTTCAAAATACTAGTCTTCTTGCCTTTCTTTTGGTAGCTTCAGAACCTGGATGACCATGATGTAAAATCTGGATGTATTTGTGTTGTAAGAAAGCAGGAACAACAATTTTAGGAACTTTAAAAATAATGCCATCTTCCATCAACACCTCATCTCTGTAAGGAAAGTAGGGTTGCACTTCGGGTGGTACACTAGATTGCTTTGACGGCCATCCATCATTGATGTAGTGATTGAGCTTTTGCAAAACTGTATCAGTGTTTGTGTGATCTATTAACTCATCAAGTCTTGTGGTAGAAAAATTACGCACTTCCATGACACTGAAGTCAAAATTCTCTGCGTCAAGCTGTTCTGTTGTATTTCTGGGCGATCTGGATAAGGTATCAGCCAGATAAAGAAGTTTGCCTTTTATATAGAACATTTTGAAGTTGTAGTTTTGCAGTTTAAGCATCATTCTTTGCAATCTTGCTGGAACTGAATGCATAGACTTCTTTAAAATAGTAACCAGAGGTTGATGATCAGTTTCAATCTGAATATCTCAACCATAGATATAACCATGAAACTTGTAACATGCAAACACTATAGCCAAAGGTTCTTTCTCAGTCTGAGCATATTGCCTTTCAGTTTGGGTAAGTGTTCTAGATGCACAGGCTACTGGTCTACCCTCTTGAAGAATGACTACACGTAGACCCAATCTTGAAGCATTGCAGGAAAGAGTTACTGGTTTGCTGACATCATAGTATCTTAATGTAGGTGGAGTAGCAATTTTATGCTTAAGGTCTTCAAATGCTTTCTGGTGATGTTCTAACCATGACTATGTAACATTCTTATATGTTAGCTCTCTCAAAGGTGCTGTCAACTCACTGAAGTCTGGTATAAACTAGCCTAAATAGCTGACCATACCAAGTAAAAATGTTGTAGAGCTTGTACATTATCTGGCGTTGACATTGCAAGAATGGCTGCTTGCTTGGATGGGTCTGATCTCAAGCCAATGCTAGTAAATATATGACCGACATATGTAACTTCTGGTAGTCTGAATTTGCACTTTAGAGGGTTGAGCTTCAAGTTCACTTCACGTGCTCTGTCTAGAACTCTCTTTTAAGATTTCTGCCATGCTCTGCTTCACCATTACCTCCAACTAACAAATTCTCTACTATTGTGGCACAAGGATAACCTGAAAAAAAATTGCTTTATTGCACACTTAAAGATTTCACTTGCAAAATTTATTCCAAATGGTATCCTGAGAAATCTTTATCTTCCAAATGGGGTACTGAATGTAGTTAGTAATGAAGATTTACGACTAAGCATCACTTGCCAGAATGAACTTTTTGCATCTAAGACAGTAAAAAAGTACAGTTTTGTACCTACCATAAATGTAGATGTCCGAACAGGATAGCATCTGCAGTCCTTACAAATGGGTTGTCCTGTCGTCAGGCAGCCCTTCATTCCAAAGTCTGGGTCTGGCCTCGGCTGGTGTCGCACTTCACCCGGCGTCATAACTGCAGTTCTTCGGTATAAAGGCATCAGCCGCCATTTTCCTCAGTGTTTCTTGCCCCAGATGCCAGTTGCCCTCTTGGATAGCTAAATTTTTGGATAAATGCCAATGTTTCCAAATAGTAGAAGGCAAACACAAAAAATTATCATGTATGTACATTACAAACAAATACACCATAAGAGATCCCCCCTAGCTATTAGGTGGGCAAATACCCTAGGAGTACCACAGAGGGAAGGAGGGTGGGTAAATGACTGCAGATGCTATCCTGTTCGGACATCTACATTTATGGTAGGTACAAAACTGTACTATGTCCTTCAAGGATGCATCTGCAGTCCTTACAAATGGGTAGAATACCATAGCCAAACTAGGGGAGGAGGAAGAAGAAATTATGGTGTAGTTAGGATCCCTTGCAAAACAGCAGTGGCAAACCCTGCTCGGGATCTAGAGTATAAAGGTAAGTTATAATGCTTGGCAAATGTATGCACGGAGGTCCAAGTAGCAGCCTCTATAATGTCCTTGGTAGCCACTCCTCGTAAGAAAGCTGTGGTAGTGGCTGTAGCCCTTGTAGAATGAGGCCTTATGTTCTGTGGAATTTGCTTTCCATGGTAGGAGTAACAGAATCTAATGCAATTTCCTATCCACTTGGAGATTGTCTGTTTGAAATTGCTTTTCCTTCCCTTCCTGTTGCATATGCTACCAGAAGCTGGTCAGTTTTTCTATTGCCCTTGGTTCTGTCCAGGTAGTAGCGTAACTGTCTGTGTACATCCAAGGTATGCAGCAGTCTTTCCCCCCTGTTCTGTGGATTGGGAAAGAAGGTAGGTAGGTGGATTGCCTGGTTTAAAGACACTCTGGATACCACCTTAGGCATAAATGTAGGATTAGTTCTCATGGACACTCTATCTTGATGGAAGATTAGGAAGGGTTGTACTGCCATTAAAGCCTGTAGTTCCGAAACCCTTCTTGCAGAGGTAATTGCCAGCAGGAAAGCAGTTTTCCAGGATAGGTGTTGAAGATCTGCTGTTGCTGCTGGTTCGAAAGGGGGAAGTGTCAATTTTTCTAGTACAAAGTTCAAGTCCCATGCTGGCAATGGTGGTTTCCTAGGAGGTTTTACATTCTTAATTCCTCTCAGAAACTGCCTGAGTAGAGGGTGCGAAAAGACAGGTGGATCGAAGCTGTATTCTGCAGAAATAGCTGATGCATGTATTTTGATGGAGGAATAGGACAGGCCTGTATGGAAAAGCTCTGCCAAATACTCCAGGATGTTGGCAATGTCTACCTTTGACACATCTTTGTCCCTCTCGGTACTCCAAATGAGAAACCTTTTCCATTTTCCTGCATAGTTCCTTCTTGTTGAGGGTCTGCGGGCCTCAAGGATAATGTCTTTAACCCTTTGGGATAAATCTGGGTTAGTTGCTCTTATGTAATGTTCCAGGCAGTCAGTTGCAGAGTTTTCAGGTTTGGATGCAGGATGTTGTAGTCGCTCTGAGTTAACATCAAGGGCATCAGGGGTAGTGTCCACATTCTCCCCCGGGACATGCTCCTTAGTAATGGGTACCAATGTTGTCTTGGCCAATCTGGAGCTATCAAAATTATCCTTGGACGTTCCTCTTTGATTTTCAATAGCACCTTGTGCATCAAAGGAAGAGGTGGGAATGCATATGCTGTCAGGCCTATCCAACTGAAGGATAGAGAGTCCACCTTCCAAGCAAGTGGGTGGTATGTCCTTGTGCAAAATTTCTTGAGCTGGTGATTTAGTGGGGATGCGAATAGGTCTATTTGTGGCAGTCCCCATTTCTTTGTGATGGCCTTGAAGATGTCCGGGTGTAGCATCCATTCGTGAGCATCCGAGGTAGTTCTGCTTAATATGTCTGCTAGGATGTTTTCTTTTTCGGTACAAAATTGCTTGTAACTGAATGTTGTAACTCAGAGCCATATTCCATAGGTCCAGGGCCATTCGGCATAGAGGGTATGAATGAGTGCCTCCCTGTTTGTTGATGTACCACATGACTGTGGTGTTGTCTGTCCTTATCATCAACTGGCCTTCTTGGAGGAATGGTCTGAAATTCTGGATTGCTAGTTGTACTGCCAGCATTTCTTTTTGATTTATGTGCAGGTGCAGCTGCTCTGGAGTCCATAAGCCTTGTATGCACTTGTCCAGCATGTGGGCCCCCCAACCGAGGTCTGAGGCGTCCGTTGTGATGGTTTGGCTTGGTTGAATCCTGTGGAAGGGCAAACCTGGGTTTGACTGGCATGCCTGAGCCCACCATAGGAACTCTTTTGTTTCAGGCATGGAATTAGTGGTATTTCGGTTTCTAAGCTGTGCCTGTGTTGAGACCATAAATTCTTTAGGTACCACTGTAACTTTCTCATATGTAGTCTGGCATGGGGGACCAGGATTATGCAGGATGCCATGAAGCCCAAGGCCTGCAGTACTTTCCTTGCTGTTAGTTTGTTCTGCTTTGTTAATGCCAAGAAGTAGAGAGGAAGTTGTTCTTGTTTTTCTGTAGTTAGGAATGCCATCTGTATTACTGTGTCCAATTCTGCACCTAAGAAGGTTATTGTTTGGGATGGTATCAGTCTTGACTTTGTTATGTTGACTGTGTATCCCAGGGCCTGTAGTAAGCAAATGACTCTTTGTAAGTGTTCTGTTAGCTTGTTTTTGTTGTCCGCTTGTATCAGGCAGTCGTCCAGGTATGGATAAATTTGGATTCCCTGAAGCCTGCAGTGAGCGATTACTGATGCCAGGCATTTCGTGAACACTCTTAGATAAGCCAAAGGGCAATGCTGAGAATTGATAATGCTCTGATCCTGCAAGAAATCTGAGGTATCTTCTGCAATTTGGTCATATGGGGACGTGCAGGTATGCCTCCTTGAGATCTAGAGTCACCAGCCAATACTCCTTGCCCAGCATGGGAAGAAGTTGCTGTAGGGTCAGCATTTTGAATTTTGGAACAATGATGAATGTGTTTAAAGCGGACAGGTCGAGAATAGGCCTCCAATTTTTCTCTTTTCTTGGTACTAGGAAGAGTCTGGAGTAAAATCCCTTGCCTTGTTCCATAGGTGGTACCTTTTCCACAGCTCTCATCATTGCTAATTGAGCTATTTGTTTTAGAGCTTCTGTCTTTTGATTTGGTGGTAGGTTTGGCATTCCTCTTTTTCCTGGTAAAGTGTGGAAATGAAACCTGTAGCCTTGGTCTATAGTTTGCAAAATCCACTTGTCTCTTGTGATATTGTGCCAGATTTTTGAAAATAATGCTAACTTTCCGCCTAAGGGTGCTTCTATTTGTTCCCTGGTAGGTGGTGTCAAAACCAAGTCACTGTGTTTGTCCTGTTGCAGTGGTAGTGGTTGTGTCTGTGCCTCGTTGGTTGTTACCTTGCCACTGGCATCCCCTGTAGGCACCTCCTCTGGATTGATTTCTGCCTCTTGAACGCCTATTCCTGCCTCTCTGAGTTTTAGAGGAGTCTGGAAAGGACCAATTTTTGGAAGGCCAGTTCCTGCTAAACCTTGGAGGCTGAACCTGCAAGAAATCTTTCACTGTTTGTACAGATTTTGCCTTCTCTTCCATTTTCTCCAGTACCTGTTGGGCAGGAGAACCAAATAAACTGACCTTATCCATAGGAGCATCTAATAGCTTTGCTTTAACATGATCCGGCAAGACCTGTTCTTTCAACCATGCATGCCTTCTTATAACTGTGCCAGTCATGGCTGATCTAAATGAAGCCTCCAGTGCATCATAGCCACATTTTAAGGAATGGTTACTAACCTGCTGAATGTTATTCACCATTTCTAGAACATATTCCTTATCTAAAGAATCATCCGAGGACAGTTTCTTAGTTAACTGATCAAGCATAAACTCTTGGTATTGGATCATATGAAACTGACAGTTCAATGCTCTAGCTGAGAGAGTAGCAGAGGTGTATACTTTTTTACCCCATCTCTCTAAGGACCTGGATTCCCTTTCAGAAGGGAGAGGGTTTTTAGCTGAGGTTGAAGCTACTGCCTTAGGCCCCTGGGAAATAGTCTCAGGATCTGCGAAAGGAGCCTTGTATAAATGGTGATGAGTGTCCGGGACCCTGTAGAACCTTTCGGGCTTAGCAGGGGCTGGAGGTAAAGAATCAGGAGCAGTGCAAGCATCATTAAATGCATCATCCACAACAGAAAGAACTGGAGGTATGGCTAAAGGCCTATGTTGTGGTAAGTGTAAAAAGGTCCTAAGCCTTTTCCTTGAATCTGAGAAATCTTGTCCCTGCCATTGGAATTGCTCTCTCATGGCATGTAAAGTTTCCCCAAAAGAAAATTCCTCTGGTGGAGAAGCAGACGGAATCGATTCTTCAGCATCAGAATCTTCATAAGTAGAAAAAGGAGCCTCTGGATGGTCTGTATTGTCTGAATCATCAGAAGAGTCATCTGAGGACACTGGCTCAGGGGGCTCTGCTCTAGGTCTCTTTTCTGGAGGTTGAGAGGCCCTGTCTGGGTGAGATTGGGATCCCCTTATTAAAGAGATGAGATCCTCTGCCAGAGTAAGCATTTGGGAACTGGAACCGGGCCTGTGAGTAGGGGGCTTAACAGGCACAGACTTAGAAGTTTTGGCTGCTTTAGCCCTGGCAAAGGCCTTTATAGACATGGCTGCAGGAGGCCTAGCAGCACCACGTGCTGGGGTAGAAACATCCAAAGGGATGGTGTCCGATAAGTCTTGTGAAACCACAGTAGTAGGAAAAACTTCAGAGGCCGATTCAACTAGGGTAGAAGGAGCCTCGGTAGTAGTCATGGATTCGGCTGAAGATTGAACCGTTTGCTCGGTTTCGGCCGAAACCGAGACACTCAGGTTTGCTTAACCGTGGTTTCGGCGAAACCGCTCCTTTTCTTAACAATTTGAGTAGTCGGAGGATCCGACAGCATTACGCAAAATCTGAGCCGAAAACTGTTCAGCAAACTCCGACCGACGCCTAAAGCGTTAGTCGGTTGAAAAAACAGAGACAAACAAGCTGCTACGCTGTGGTCCGGGCCTAAACAAAAAGAGTAAGAGTAGAGTGAAATCTTTATGAGGTATTTGTTTCCACAAGTTAAACAGTTATTCACTTTTTCTGACATCGGCTGAGGCAAGAAAGAGTCCCCAACGGGTACTTAGCTTTTAGAAGTCTTGAAGTAGTATTCGGTAGTAGTAATCTCTGGATCTGACCGACCGCAAGAAAGACTGAGGAAATGGCTGATGCCTTTATACCCGAAGAACTGCAGCTATGACGTCGGGTGAAGTGCGACACCAGCCGAGGCCAGACCCAGACTTTGGAATCCGGCCGACCGAAGGGCTGCCTGACGACAGGGCAACCCATTTGTAAGGACTGCAGATGCATCCTTGAAGGACATCAGTGCATTCGGTATTAGAGCTGCAACTTCCTTGACTGTACACATAGGATAATGAGGTCTTTTTAATGCTTTGTTCAAATCTCTTGAGTCAATGCATATTCTGATTTCATCTGAGCCTTTTTTGTGAGCGGCTACCATGGACGACACCCATTCGGTAGGTTCTGTAACTGGACAAATTACACCTTTCTGTACCATTTTGTCCAACTGAGCTTTGGCTTTATGCTGCATAGCTATCAGAACTTTTCCTGCTGGTCTGACTACTGGACTGATCTCTGGGTCTAACTTCATAGAATACACAACTGGAAGTTTGCCCAACTTGTTATCAAAAATATCAGCATACTCTGAAAAAATAGTGTTAGTGAAGCTGGAACTGGGACGTGCTTATTTCATGAACTTCTTTGGTAAAAGAAAGCAGATTCATTCTCAAACTGTCTCTAAGACCCATAATGACTGCAAAGGCCTTCAGACTACATAAAATAATACGCTATAACAGTTCTTGGCCACATAACATGAAAGCACTACTGAGCCTTTGGTTTGAATTTCTTCACCTCCATAAGCAACAAGTTTTGCACAACTGGTCACATTTAGTTCACCAGTTCTAACTTTAGCAAAAGTATTTGCAGATATAACATTACATTTTGAACCAGTGTCTACTTTGTGCTCAGTGGGTTTACCATTGATCTGACCAGTACAAAATACTTCATTCTTTGCCAGTAAATCTACTGCATCAATTCTTTCACCAACCACTGACACACCATCTAAACAGAAAGCAGACTGTTGCAGTTCTACTTGATCAATTTGCTTTTTCAAATGAGCCCTATTTATAACAGCATGAGGCTTACCTGATAAAATTTTTGAAAATGGTTCCATTTCTTACATTTATGGCATTGCTGAGCAAATGCTAAGCACTTCTCTCTTTTAGACTCATAGTTGACACCACAAGTGCAACAGTTAACAATAAAGCTTGACTTGGATTTTGCTGATTCACCCTTGTACTGCACTAAGCATGCTCCTTTAACTGAACTAGTCTTAGAACTAGCTGGAAGACTGCAGGTTTTCCTTACCACACCCACAGGGGCTACAGCTGCTATGTGCTTAGGCCTGTTTCTGCCAGCCACATGTTGCATGCTGTCTACATCTGCTCTGGAGCCTGCTGAAACCATGCTCTTATCACTTGCAAGTATATTCATGTGCCTTTCTGTAACTTCATGGATTTGACAAATCTCAATAGCTTTGCTCAGCATTAAAGCACTGTCATGAAGCAAAATTCTTCTCACAGCAGCACTATTAATACCACACACAACTCTGGCCTTTATTAACTCATCTTGTAAAGCACCAAACTTAAATGTTTTAGTTTTGTTCCTCAGGTCAGTAATATAAGCTGCAAAAGTTTCTCCTTGCTTTTGATCTCTTGTGTAAAACAAATGCCTCTCTCATGTAACATTGGACTGAGGGTTACAACTCTCTATGAATTTGCACTTCAAACACTTGGGGTCTTCCCTTGATTCAGCCTGTACAATAATACAATGATTTTTCCCTTCACCTTCATACACTGCTGGTGCATATACAAATGAACGCTCCCTTTCAATGGTCTCTGACTCTGTCAGGTTTAGCAAAATGAATGCCCTGGTGCATGCATCTTTATCAGAATCAGCTGCTTGTATGAATATATCGTACTCTTGTTCAAATATTCTCCAGTTCTCTGCAACATTCTCATCAAATACAAGTGGTAGTGGTTTTCGAAAGCTGTCTGCCATATCAATATATTTCAGTGAAGACTTTTGCCAGTATGCACGAACACACACATATACATATGCCAGGAATTTATGCCAGTATTTGTAACTATACCCAATAGCACAACAAGCCTCTGTATAATTGAACTTTACAAAATACGTTTCCCAGGCACTGTAATACTCTTGAAATCACCTCTTATCAGTGTAAAAACATTTCAAATAACTGCACTGTTCAAATAAACCGGGTAGAAAAAGCTGACAGCAAGAAACATTTCAAAGTAACTGCATTTTGCGAATAAACAGTACAGAGCACACTGAAAATTCTCCAGAATGGCTGTACATTGCTAAACAACTCTATATAGTACAAGAAACACTGTGTAATGGTGGCAATCTGCAAACAGACACACCTAGCACAAGAAACTTTTCAAAATGGCTGTATATGACTGCACTTTACAAAACAGCGGCCCTTTGCAAACAATAAACTCTTCAGAATAAATGCACAGTAATAAACACACACTCTGAGATACTTTGAATAATATTCAGAGCTCCAATAAATGCAAAGTAGTAGTTTATGCCAAAACAGAGCAATTCACCAAAAAACATGCAGTCGACTTGCTTTATTTATACTTAATGTGCCCTTTTTTTGCCCTTTGTTATATATGTCTTGCTCATTTAACCTCTCTTCATCCCCATTATATTTTCTTGTGGTCGTTTTAACTCTAAACATGCTCGTTTTTTCAATTCTGAGGTAATTCTAAACCGCTTATGTGCTTTTCTGATGCTTATTTTATCAAATATCTCAATTTCAAACATTTTGTCTGATTAATAAGCTTTTTATGCTTCTCATTTGCTTAATAACATTTTTGTGTTATTTGTTTGTTTAGTAATATTTTTTGTGCCCTTGTAATGCTCTGTTTTATCTTTTTTAATAAATAAATTGTTTGTGCAAGCTTTCATTACCTTTAGCTCATTTCTGTCCCTTTTTTGCTCTCGGTTCACTTAGTTTGCCTTCACTGCTAACTTTGCACCTCATGGCTGTGAAAAGCACTCTCTGGAATTCTGGTTCTGACACCATGTCACTCGTCTAGTCATGATGAAGTAGACGAACATTGTGGGTTCTGTTCAAGTAGCTTTATTATGTACAAACACATTAGAAATTAAGCTAAATAACTTTAACTTATATACAAACTAGCTGTCTCATACACAGATGTTCACACTCTGGCTGTTCTCAAAATGGCACTGAAGCTATCATGTGCTTGCTATTTATATGCACATTCAGGTCATAGAAATGCTTCTTAACTCATTACATCTGAGTGGTGCCTCCAGGTGCATCTGTAGTTAACTCCTACTGACACCTGTAGGCGTCAGATATTGCTTGTTCATATTTGCATCAATAATTCTAAAACCATGCTATGTACAAGGTTTTAAAGTTTTCACCTTAAAGCTTACACAATGGCAAACTCAACTGTGTTAACATTTGACCCCTGTCTAGTGCAGGTAAAGAGATATTAACTGTTGTTTTCATTATACTAATTTATAGATATAATTTTCACAGCTTTCTAAATATCTCAACAACTGAGTGACACAGACAGAACTCCCTAGCCTCATATGAAAGCTCTCAGCTAGATGAATAAAATGCTTGGTTGCTGAGATACTGTAAGTTGCTTACAAAATATCACAAACATAATATTACTGTGTTTAATGTGACTTAACAAATTCAGTTTAAGATCTAGATCCTAAAGAATACTACCACTATAAAAATAGTTTGTGCTGAAGGGCTTACCATTTATACTTCTTTCATAACTCCTATAGTTTCAGAGATATGAACATTTGTTTGAAATGTGAGGACATAATCTGATCAAAATGCTTAGGCTCCGCCCATTGGAAATTACAGTGCAAATTTCCTGAGCTCCACTGGAGTGAATGAGTTAAAGGTACAACACACATGTTATTCTACAGAGTCTTTGCAAGCATGCCGATGGGATAGTGTGTACTGGTACAAAATGTTAAAAAGTTGCACGCTAATAAATCTTAAGCACAGGAGGTCTTTGTTTTAAAAGGCATATTGTCAAGAGATCATGTAAGGTCTAAGCAAGGATCATGAGGACATAAAATATTTAAAAATGTTGTTATTTGTTAAAAGCTATGTTATGTCAAAGTTCTTAATGCATGAAATTGATAAAAAAATATAAATAAAGTAGTTTCCTCTATTCTTTGAGAGTGATCTGAAAATTTTAGTAGACAGTATCCCAGTGCTGTTTATGGACTAAATAAGTACTTTGTGCATCCTGAAATGTCATTTACTTCTGAACTTCATCATGTAATCACATAAATTTGTCAGAGTGTTACATGTCTATGGTGGCAGATTGTTGTATACTATGTATATGTTTTGCATAACAGATCCTATGTGGTTATAACTTATGTGTGGATGTGTATTTTGTATACATAACTTTCCATAGGTTCATAGGTTCATAGGCAGATACTAGGCTATCTGCCCTAGGGCATTTATAAGCCTAGCCAGAATGTATTTGGCTTCCGCCTCCCTATTAGATTAGCCTACTGTGCCTCTGTAAAGTAGGTCACAGAAGGTACCCTTTTAAGATTAGTTTACTGTGCCTCTGTCTAGCAGGGACACAGGAGAGATCCCAGGGGTGAATTTGCGATTTCCCATCCACGTGTCCAAATTTCACTTGAAGAGGGTCAGCGAGGGGCTATGTCTAACATGAATTGGGATTCTATTCCAGAGTGAGGGGAGCCTCTGGGAAATGAATCTGTCCCTCCAGCATGTCCTATTTATTTTTGTGCTGAGGTTTAGGTCCCTGGAGCGTGTAGCTCTAAGGGACTTGGATTTTTTGAGGTGGAGCATGTCCATTAATTCTGGGTTTGACATGGCTTTGTACGTCAGGCATAGATCGCCTCTGAGTAGGCGGTAAGCAACTGAGTAGAGCTGGAGTTTCTTTAGTCGAGCTGCATAGGACATCTGTTTGTAGCCCATGATCCTCTTGGTGAGGTACTTTTGAGGTCTCTCCAGTTGCTGCAGCTGTCAGGTAAGGTATATCCCAAAAGGGGCATTGTATTCAATTATGGACCTGATGAGTGACGAGTAGAGGGGCACAATGACCTCTCTTGATCTAGATGCGAACCCTTTCATGATAAGGTGGGCTATATAGAAGGTCTTTCTAACCACTTTGGCAACGTGATTATCAAAGGAGAGATTACTATCTACGTTGGTCCCCAAATCTCTAATTACTTCTTCCGTACTTAATGGATTACCACCTATGTGGTAATTTGTGGGTACCTTGTTTTTCCCAAAGGGGGTGACTATGCACTTTTTAGCATTTAGCTTGAGGCCGTGGTTTTGGCAACAAGCATCCGTCTCTGTGAGACCCTTTTGGAGGATGCTTGTGTCAGCTGGAGATTCGATTATGGCCCCCAGTTTGCAGTCATCTGCGAACTTTGTCAGCCATAATCCCCCCATGTTAGCACAAACCTCAGAGAAGTATATACTGAACAAGAGAGGTCCCAGAACTGAGCCCTGTGGGACGCCACTTGTAACTGGTTTGGATTCAGACATGGCACCTGAGATTCTGACCATGTGGATTCTATCTCTGAGCCAGTTTGCAACCCATCTTGTGATATAGGGGTTGATATTTAAGCTGGTAAGCTTATTTATGATGCCCAAGTGGGGTATTGTGTCGAAGGCTTTTGCAAGGTCCAGGTAGGCTGTGTGGACTACCTTGCCCTCATCTATGGCTTTGGTAACTGTTTCAAAGAAATCAACTAGGTTTAAGAGGCAAGATCTGCCCTTAACAAAGCTGAATTGGGTAGGGTCCAGTGTCTGGAGGCTCCCAATGTCTTTGTTTATGAGTTCCATGATAATACGCTCCATAGCTTTACAGACCAGACTAGTCAGGCTTATGGGGCGATAGTTCCTGGGGTCCGTTGTGGCACCACCTTTGTGGAATGGGACCACTGTAGCTGTACGCCATTCTTTAGGTACATATCCTGTAGTAAGGCTAAGTTTGAACAGTGACAATGTGAGGGTTCAGTTCTTCTTGGAGCTCATGTAAGACACAGCCTGGGACACCGTCCGGTCCCATAGATGCTGCGTTTTTTGCTTTGGAGAGGGCAGCTTTCACCTGTGCATCTGTGATGTCAGGGAGGTTACATTCAGTTGGGATAGGCGTTTGCTCCTTTGGAGGGGGAGGGGGGGAGAAGTTTGCGCTGAATCTGTCTGCCAGGATGTTGGCTATGTCTGTAGGTTCGGAATATTTTGTACTGTTATGCAACAATTCAGGGCATATCTGGGAGTTTCTGCCCATGTTTCTGACATAACTAAAGAAGGCCTTGTGATTATTTTTAGTGTCTAGGGCAATTTTTCTTTCGAAACTGGCCTTTGATGATTTTATGAGGGATTGAAGTTTCTTGCTAATACTGATCAGTGATGCCTTCCCTTTTTGGGATTTTGCTCTGTCATGTAGTAGCTTCCTCCTTCTGTTGTATAGCTTATTTATGGCCGGGGTCCACCAGACCAGTCTCCTGTTTTTGGAGGAGTGAGTCTTGGTTTTATTTGGGATAGCATGATCCATGCAATCCTGCAGGTGCTCATAGAATGCATTTGTAAAGGATTCTGCGGATTGGGCTGTATTATCCTCTGGCCCAGGGGATTTGAAGGATTCCATCTCAGTCTTGAGAAGGGCAAAGTTGGCTTTGGAGAAATTCTTTACAGTGATTTCCTTGGCTGGGGGTGGGGACGGGATATGGATGTCCAGGGAAATTTGTTTATGGTCTGATCTTACCAATGAGGGGTTTGCCTCTGGTGTGGAACATAGAGTCCCCATGTTGGTGATGACCAGGTCCAATATGTTGTTCCCTCTTGTGGGAGTGGTGACCAGTTGTTCCATTGCGTTAGAGTTTATAAATTCAAGGAACCGTTGGGCGAGGGTGTTTGGGCTTGAGTAGTTTTCCCAGTCAATGTTTGGGTAGTTGAAGTCACCCAATAACATAGTGTTTGGAGAGACCTTCATATTCTCCAGTGTTCTCAGGAATGCCAAGTGGGGTTCCTGTAATAGGGAGGGTGTTCTGTAGCAGGCTACAAATTGAAAGGCAGTTTTGCCCGCTGTTAGTTGCACATGGATGGTTTCCGATGCTTCGTGCAGTGCCACTAACCTGGAGGTGTAGGTATCTTTGATGAATATAGATACTCCCTCCTTTTGTGCTTTGGTCCGAGTTTTGGGGCCGAAACGCATGGTATGAGTTATAACCTGGTAGTGCTGGGGTGCTCTCAGGAGCCTTGAACCAGGTTTCTGTTACTGCACAGACATCGATTTTCTCCATACTGAGGAGAGTCTCGAGTGCGTACATCTTGAGGTTTAGACTTCTGGCATTGAGTAGCATTACCTTTAGTTTTTTTATCTTTGGGTTGTCTATGGAGGGGGGTTTGTCCTTTGAGCCTTGCCTAAAAAAGGCACTATGGGGGCGGCAAGAGCCTAGGCCAGTATACGAAAGCCTAAGGGTGACAGGTGCAAGCCGTCCCTAGCGAAGCAACGTGGCTTGTCGAGCATGTCATCCCAGGCTGATAGACACTGGATTCCCTTTGAATGACACCAATACTTTAGCCAATTGTTGAAACTGATCATTTTGTCTTTATACTGTGGCATCATTCTTGGTGAGGGCAAGATGCTACTCAAGGTCAGGGATATACCAGCCTGGGCTACATGGTCAGACAGCTCCTTTATGTCTCTTTTCATGTAGTCCAGGGAGGTATGTCTCAGGTCATTCACACCAGCATGGACAATGACGGAGTCATACTTTTACTTGCTTTGGAGTGAGTGCTTGCATTATGTGGCGGATTCTGGCACCCGACAGGCAGCTTACAGTGACCTTCTCCTTGTTCAGTCTGGTGAGTGGGACGTCAGCATGCCACTTCCAGTGCCTGGCACACTGTGGGGCATATACATGGAACCCATCCATGCACAATGTCTCTCAGATGTACCTTGTGAGACATCACTAATGGCAAGGTCACATTATTAATATATATGTTGCTGCTACACCCATGTGACATTTTTTATTATGTATAAGTGTCATGTTTGCTGGCTGAGTGATTCTGTGCCACAATTATTCAGTGTTAATGAGGCATGTGCCATGGTCATGTGGTCATAAATACATTCTGACCTGAATACCTCCACAAAAATATTACAGGCATGGCTGTGCATATAACATGGATGCTGTCCACATATGTATGACTGATACTTTATGTGCATGCTTACTTACCATTCGGTAGTATGTGCATATATGCAGACTGGGGCCATTGTCTGCAGTATGCCATACCCACTGTGTTTTATTGATACCCCAGTGAATTTTATGTCTTGCATACATGACTGATAACAGTATATAGCACTTTTTGTTTCCTATGCATGCGTTCTTTGCAGTGCAATATGTGGCATAGGAGGAACATGCTTTCTGTGATACTACGCTATTACACCACAGCCTGCTGGGTGAGTGTATCCATATCAGCATGCTAGTTATGTAACTCAGCTAGGAATGCACCTGTGGCCTCCCACTGAACATATCTGAGTGATGACTACACACATTTTGACATACCCACTGCAACTGTCACTTGTGAACTGGTTCCCTGAATTCCACATCCATGGGCTTGGAAATATTAATAGCATAGGCCAGAACAATGTCCTGGGGTAGAGGTAGTGCACCTGTCCCTGCCCCATCAATGTCCTCCTCCTGGTTGCCTGACATCTTCTAAGAGCAGAAAAGTATGTTCCAGGAGATGCTGTGAGAGATGGCAAGAGTAATGGAACAGACCTTCAGTGCTGCTTTTGATAATCTTGCTAGGGATATTTGGCTCTTTCAGGAAGGTCCTTCTAAGCAGTATGTATTACCCATGTACTACCTTCCCATATATCTCCACCATGCATGTGTCTGCATGTCATGTATGGGATATTTACTTTCTCCATCCATTGCTGCAATAATCTGTATTGTATATATAGGTGATGCACGCTTGATTGCTCAGGCACTGTGATGTCCAGTGGGCAGACACCTTCCTCTCACCATCCCTATGTATCTGCATCTCACTTGTGGATATGTTCATTGATCTGTCATTTTTACACATATATTATTGGGTGCTGTCTGTTTTTCACTGCTCTCTGGGCAGTGTCTTGACATTACAGTGTCCACATGTGAATGTTAGATGAGTGCATTCTGCTGTAGAACAGTTCAGTGAGTTTGTCTATATATCTGTTTCATGTTAACTACTACAATATATTAGTGACACACCTTGATAAATACTGCTGCAGCAGTCTGTGTTCACTATCCCAGTTTTTAGAGCTGCAAACCACACCCATTGGTGTATTCCTTGACACATGTATTCATGTTACTGGGTACCTGATCACTGTGGGTCGATGGTAGTGTGTCAGTCAACTGTCACTTGTTAGTGGGTTAACTTTTTATTTTATGTATTTACTCTTTGTTGACTAGGTTAGTGCCACTAGACCAATGTCCTCTTTTCAGGAGAGACACGAGGTGGTATTTGCACTGACCAGAGAAAATTTAGCCAGGCACCAGGGATCTTCCCCTACTCTTCTTTCTGATAAGTGCAGTGGGATCTTTTAAATCTACCTAACCACCACCAATGCAAGCAAATGGGACCTTGGTTTAATATACCACCCAAAGGATAGCACACTTAGGAGTGTAGCATCCCCCTTATGCTGAAGTGCAGTATTAATATCAAGTACTTTGTGGAGGAATAGAACCCACAGCTATCCAATCTTCCAGTATCAAAGGGTGATGGCTATCATGCCATATGCTGTCTTCTTCATCTAGGTATTATTAGCATGTAGTTAGTTGATTTCTGTAGCTGTCATACTTACACAGTTGTGGGTACTGTCATCATTGCTGAAGCAGTTAAGATGACAGGAATACTACTGCAACCATTTTCACTTATGTATTCAGAGTATGCTACAACCTACCAGTTTTTGTTGCAGGTCATAATTAGCACTCCAATCTCCTACAGCCAGAAATATGTTTGAAGTCCTAGTGTTCCTGTGGAAGCACAGGTTATCCTTCCCACTCTCTTCCCCTCATATACCTCCATACATTTCTTTAGGCTATGTTCCAGCATGGTAGTAACAGTGTGTTACCTCTCATGCCATACTGCATGTTTGGTTTGCATGTGTGCCACACAGACATCTCTTCATTATACATATAGGTGTCTGTCGTAGAGCCAGTGTGAACCCTGGTAACAGTACCCATGTCTGCCTATGTTAGGTATTCTGTAATGATGCTGCACAGTTTGTTATTTTGGGTGATTGTATGCATGCCACTTTGTGCAAGTGTCTACACAGTGCCTCTCCTGTAGTGTACTGTGTGTTCCGGGCAACTGTGTGAGCCACATGGTATGCAGAATGTGTTAATTTCCACAAACTCTTTCTTAACCTATACACCATACTGTGGAGAATGTCATCACATGTCTACCATGTAGCATATGTAGATGCATGTTTGGTATATCCTTGGTATAGCACAGAAGCTTCTCATTGACAGTTCCCTAGGTGGTGCCTAGTAGTACTGTAGAGTCACCTTTGTACTGCATATGTTCACTTTGTCGTATGCATTACTACATATGTGAGGATATGTTGCATATTTGTGTCTGCATGCTTTTTGTTGCCCACGCATGTTGCAAGGCTAAAATATTACACATTGCAAAACATTACAATACTACACAGTTTGGGCTGGTTTGAGAACACAACTGTTGCGTATGCCATACTGATGGCATATATCAGCTATGGTACAACTGCTGTTTGTCACAGGTACATTTGTATATACAGTCATCCATATCACTTGGCATTTAACCTTTGCCATCTGTTGCTGCTTGTTGGCTTACTCAAATCCCTGCTGGGATGCTATTGATGCTGTATGTACAGCACTGGTGTACCTCCTATTCATAGTCTTCACAGTTTCATGACTGACCCTATTCATTGCTATGTGCTGAACCCTTTGTGAAATGGTACATAATATATACTGTCACTGTAAATGTTCTATCCCTGTGGCTTACCTGTATCCCGCTGCACAGTTGTATCTTGCTGCATACAGTCCTGCAGTATTATCTCTGTGATATGATGTTCACACACAGCACTGGATGCATGTCCTCCACTATAGGTTATACATGCGTACCTGTTGTACTACTGTCCTTAATAGCTGACCACCATCACCTGCTTGATCACATGCACATGCACGTGTACCTGTGTGTACCTCACTTGCGTGCATGCCCATCCTCTGTTTACATGGTCCTGGGATTCTCTACTCATCCCTTCTTCCCTGGATCAGACTCTCTTGTGTATGCGTGCATAGACCATACCATTATTTCACATCATTTATTGCTCCACAGCATATGCAGTGATGGTGCAATTTACATATATATTGCACTGACCTAATGACTCTGTGAGCATGTACACATCACTATCCACCTCTGCCTAATTTTGACCTGTCACACCCATCATGATATGTGCTGCTACTTCACCATGCTGCCCTGTTTAATATTACATACCCTGCTTTTCCTGGCTGTATCATTCATTGCTCACCAGGTTGTCACTTTCAAGCCTTTCTTTGTGTTTACTTGATATTCATGTAAACATTGTACATGTTAAAGAGTGTGTCATTCTGCACTGCTGCAAACAGTGTATACATATGTGCAGCACCAGTGGCATGTCAGCATAGCCCTTTCTTCCATAAAAGTTCTACAGTATCACTTCTTGTTTCCCTGCATGTTACTTGCCCTGCATTTGTGGCCACGTGTATGTGTTGCATTCATTTCATTACTGTTACTTGTCTACACCTAACTGGGCTGTCTGCTGCCATCTTATAGATATGTCTATACCATTGTTGTCTGTATTGTCCTCTCTATTGCAACATGCCTGTTGTGCTCCTGCTTACAGCCACTTAGCATGTGTGTATTCCTGCGAATGCCATGTTCTGCATGGCTGTCCTTTATGCCTCTCTGACCACTGTTGTCTTTTATAACAGGGTTTTATGACACATTCAGAGCATGTACTATGAGGTGAACATGCTCCTTGCACTTGTGCAAAGTGCTGCTTTGTTGATATGTCATTAGTTTAATTGCTACATGACTTGTATGCCACATTGACAGATGCATGGTCCCCACCACTTTTGTGTGCATTGCTTGTTGTCTTCCCATCCTCACTTATGTATGGAGCTACCCCTGTCTGCTATGCACTTCTGTCATTGTTCTGTTAAGTGTCCTCTGTGTTATATGTTCCTTTCCTTCCACCTTACCTTCTCTCAGTCATCTACTCCTCCCCAGACCCCCTTCTCTCACAAAAAGGAGGGGGGCAATCCCAACAAAAAGATTCATGCCTCTCAGACCATCCCTCTGACCTTTCTTTCCCTTCTTTCATTTCTGTTATCCTGTTCATCTCTCTCCTTTTCTTTCCTGTCATACTGAGGGCTGTATACATAGCATGCATTCCCCATACTTCCCACTTCCTCTTTACCTTTAGATACTTTCCCTGCATTATTCTGGTGACATGGCTTGGTCTGCCACACCACCAAATTTTTATTAAATTATTTGTGTCCAGAGCTATGCAGCATTGTCTACTCATTATGGGGAAATTACTATTTGCATGAATTTCAATCTAGTATGAAGCAACTGCCATTACTTATTCTTATACGCACATGCCAATATTCTCTTTGAATATTGATTGCTGTTTATTTTACATTTGGCCTTGGTGTTTCTTTGTGAGTAGCCTTGTGATTCTAATGATTAAGCAAATAAATACTTATTCACATACTTCTCCCTGTAGGTCATTGTATTTACTGTATCCTATATTTAGAAGTATGTTTGTTTCACTCCCTTGGATAAGCAAGCTGTTATTTTCTGAGAAGGTTCCAAATTATGTTGGTTCTTTTGCCATATCTATGCTATTACTCAGTGAACTACGATGGCCAACATACTAACTGTGCTGTTATCCATCCTCTCTATTATAATACTTGGTATAGCACGTTCACCAGTTTTGGTGATGTCTAAAAATGCTTGCCATTCTTTTGGAATCCAACCTAAGATGCACCATTTCACTATGATACTTTAACTTAATATATCTCAGATCTACAGCTGGTGGCACACTTTTGTTTGATTTCCTTTTGATAGCTAACCTGTTTACCTCTTGCTATTTTTTTACACACACTGCTGTGGAGAGCTTCAGAACCATTTTCAGTACTTGAGCCATGATGTGTTCAGTTTTTCTGATGTATATAACTGGGATGCATTTTTGTTTTGTTTCTATTAAACATGCTCATTTCTGAGCTAAAAATTATTTCAAATTAAGGTGAAGGGAATGGGAGTTAATCATGTGTCATAGCTTGCATAAGATCAATAAATGTATGGCATTATCTAAATTATTCAAATAAAGACACATAATGACTGGTAATATTTTCAATACCCTTATCTATACTATGCATATTGTGGAGTGGTCAGATGGAGGAGCTTAGTATCAACTATCCCATTCGGACTTACTCAGCTTTATCCCCAACTTACTATGTATTCCTGTTTTATGAATACATAGAAATGATTGTCCTTTGATTAAATTAGGCCTCTTTAAATTCAAAAGGCATTCAGAATTCTAAAAAGATTTTTTTTCATTTGCTTTATGAAAGTCTGTCATGTTTGTGCATCTGAGAAATAAAAGATCAACAACTAAACTGAAAAACTCGATCAATAAATTGTTTCTAAAGGCAAGATCCTCTGTGCCTATCCTGGTGAAAGAAATCCATTTGCTATCCAATTGTAGAGTAAGGGGTAGGATTGGATGGTAAATTTTAATCTGATGTCAAGTTTCATTCTATCCTCAACTGTTGGGCTCAGATCCAATCCTTGGAATCGACTCGGCTGTTACTTTAGCTCATGGCCACCAAAAAGTTCTCAAGCTCCTCTCTTACCCATAATGCATCAATCCCTAACATGATCTCATTTGCCACTTTTGCGAATAAGACATGGTCATCTTCAGCTCTCGAGCAAATTTCCAAAATGATAGAAAATGTTTTTTCAATTTTAACTTCTTAAATATGTTTTATATATATATATATATATATATATATATATATATATATATATATATATATATATATATATATATATATATGGGTCTATCTGAAAACACTGACAATGAGATAACCGACACCACAAAACCAAAAGTTCAAAAACACAAAACTTCACATGCCTGACAAACCACAATCCCGACAATCAACAAAACAAAACAAATACCTCGTAAAACACACACACAACACAAGCACACCAAAAACCTTACAAACCTACACTAAACCTTACATACACAACTATCTATGCACTAACCTTAACCCAAACCCTAACCCTAAGGTCCATCACTATCGCACACTCACCTAACCCACGCCCTAACCCTAACTCAACCCACCCCTAACCCTACAGTCTGTCACTATCACACACTCACCTGACCCACGCCCTAACCCTAACTCACTTAATCCACCCCTAACCCTACAGTCTGTCATTATCGCACACTTACCTTAACATGTCGGTGTTCTCAGTATCGGGATTTTCAATCGTCAGTCATCTCTGTTGTCGATCTTCCGGTTTCGGTTATCTCATTGTCTGCGTTGTCAGCGTTCAGTGTTTTCAGGTAGACCCATATATATATATATATATATATATATATATATATATATATATATATATATATATATATATATATCCTCCCTGTTGGTACTTATTCTTATCTTTTTTCATACTTTTACACATTTTTGTATATTTTTAATGCCATTGCTGGCATTTCTTATTTTTCCTTTACTATCTCTAAAAAAAAAAAAATTGTGATTTTCTTCTCTTTCTCTATAATTTTATATCGTTTAGGATGTCAGAAAAAGGCCCCTCGTTCAAGACGTGCCAAAAGTTCGGTCACAAGTTGCCTTTATCAGACACCCATTCTTTACATGTTTATTTTATGGGCTTGGATCACCTTAAAGCTGAATGCCAAATATGTTAAAACTTTAATTTGTGGGTCACTGCTGACTGAAGGAATAAACATATTGAAAGGGTTACTCCCTACACCTTTCTCTGAAGCTATTGCTGGAGCTCAACCCTCCAAGTCAAAAACTAAGGAGACTTTCACCAAATCCCCTAAACCATCAGGATTGTCAACTCCTTCATCTTTGCAGCCGCCTAAGAAGAAGAAGAAGTAGCACAAATTGGATCTGAAGACTTCCTCTACAGTTTCATTTCCAGATCCAACAACTTCTTCTTCAGACCTGAGCTTTTTGGATTGGACACCCTTACCTAGGCCTAGGTACTCTCCCATTGTTGATCCAGTACCTTCCAGAATTCCCTCTCCTTTTTTTGGAACTCTGACACTCTAAGTCCCCATCCCTGGCTTCCTTTCGATCTTCCAGAATTCTGACTGAAGCTGATGTGAACAAGATGATGAGGAGATTTATCTCAGCACAGATTCAGATGGGAGTTCTGCCAGCTCCTACCCCTTTGGGTCAGAAAACCTGTCCTTCTACTACTCCATCAGTTACAGCCCTTTCTCTTATCTGACTGCTCATTTCAGAGTTCTTGGATCCAGGTCTTTAGGGGCCATCTGGTTTGGATCAAAAGTCATGTTTATCTTTGTATCTGAAGCTGTTTCTGAGTGCAATGGCTCTGATGTATTCAGAGCCAGATGACTCACAGAGCCAAAGTGTCCCTGTTGGGTCCGAGGTGTTGAAGCCAACTCCAAAGTTTTTGAAGTCATCTCTGCCCCTTGAAGCTTTGGCACAGGACAGCTCAGCTCCAGCTTTCACCTCTGGCAGATTGCCTTCAGGGCAGAGGGAACTGATGGTCCAGAAGCCTGGCATCTCGGCTCCATTGTCTTCTTTCTCCCCAGAGTGTTCTGCCTTTGAGGTAGTGACGAGAGTATTTTCTGCACCAGCAGAATGGACAGATCCTAACCCCTCAGATTTTCTCTCTGGATCCCAGATGTCTCTGCGCCTTGAGCCACGTCATTCTACACCATAGGGACAGCCAGCTCAAAGTCTCCAGGCCACCCAGAAGGGTTTTACAATCTCATCTGATACTTCACCGAAGCATCCCACTAAGAAAGTCCCTAGGAAGAGGAAGTGCAAGAGGAGGCACTTGGACTCCCCTCAGAAATCAGTCACCAAGGATAATGATTTTGACAAAGCAGAACAGTCCCCAAGATCACCTCCTGAAGATGTGTCATTGGGTGACATTCTTGAGATCCTTACACAGAGAGATGGTTGGTCCTCCAGTAACATACAGTTCCCCAGAGGAGACAGTATTCCTGGAAGCTTTTGTGGCTGGCCTGTCTACCTCCTAGGTTACTCCGCCAGCTGATGAGCTCATTGACTTGATCTCTAGGCAGGCATAGAAGGAGCCTGGCTCAGATGAATCAATTCCCAAGAGACCAGATCAGATTCTGGCTTCATCTATAGGTAGGGAATTCTGGAGTAAGGGGGTGCCTGTAGATGCTATGGTTGCACCTGCTCCATAACAACTTACTTGCTAACTGTCAGCATAGCTTTAGACCCTTTCATAGCACCACTACTGCCTTACTAAGCTTTACTGACTGTATTAACAGGAATCGAAACAATAACTCTCTCTCATCTGCTCTATTTATAGACCTATCAAAAGCTTTTGATATGGTCAACCATAGCTTACTTATCAGTACTCTAAAAGCCCAATCTCTTGACCCACAAGCTATTCTTTGGTTTAAATCCTATCTAGATAACAGACATCAAGCAGTGCTCTGGGACAATAATCTTTCCACACCCCTCCCTGTGAACACTGGAGTCCCTCAAGGCTCTATCCTAGGCCCTCTTCTTTTTTCTATTTTTATTAACAATCTCTACACTGTTGTTCCACAAGCCACTTGCATACAATACGCTGATGACTCTACTCTAATCTGTACTGCTAAGTCCTTATCCTCTCTCCAAACCATTACTCAAACTGTATTTAACTCTGTTGAAAAGTGGTTTACTGATCAATGTCTCCTCCTCAACCCCCCAAAAAAACAAATTATTACTCTTCACTCCCACCCAAAAATCTCCACAGATCCACTTCACTATTACCTCCTATAATGGAACTTGTATTTCCCCTGATCCTACTGCAAGCCTTCTGGGCATAACCATTGATCATAACCTCAGCTTTGATGACCATATCAATAATACTATTCAAACTATCAATAAAAAACTAGGCTCTCTGTACAGAATCAAACCATTCCTTACACAACTGGCTAGAACCACCATTGCCCAGGTTCATCTTACTTCTACCCTATTCTATGCTTCTGCCATTTATACCAATCTATCTAAGCACAATCTTACCAAGCTTGAAACTAGCTATAATAATATAGTCAGATTTGCCACTGGCTCTCCCTATAGAACCCACCACTGTCTCAACCTCAAACAACTCAAATGGTTAGAACTACAAAACCAACTACTATACAATCAACTTGTGATCACACAAAAAATTCTGTACCACCCTACTAATACTCCTATCCTCTCTAACCTGATCTCCCCATATAAAAATCTTACAACACTACACTCAGCTAACAAGTTACTAATTGCCAGCAATAAATCCAACAACAAAGCTGGTGACTCACTCTTTACCAATGTCGTGGGCAGAATCTGGAACAACCTTCCTAAAACACTAACCTCTCTCTCATCTACTCCACTCTTTAAGAAACACCTCAAAGATCACCTAAAAATACATTGGCTTTGTCCCTGCTCAATGCCTGACTAAACATTACTTATCCTCCTTTCACTTCCCCTTTTCCCCTGCCTCTTGGTCTACTGCCCCACCACACTTTTAATTATTACAAGCTAACTCTTTACTACTATTTATATTTTCCAGCCTACTCTCTTTCTCCCTCTTTGACTAAGTGAATGTCAATTTGTTTTTTTCAAATATTGTATAAACTTGTGCTGATTGTACCAGAAAACTCATGGCTTGATTGCTGCTTAAACCTATACCATGACTCTGTAACTTGGATCACACAAATTACTTGTACTCTCTTTACAAACATTTTTTGCTTTATAATGTATTTTAAGCTTGTTTTTTTATTCTAACTATTGTATGGAGTAATCTTCTCATACTTGGAGCTTTTCTCCCCAGGCCTCTACTGAAAATGGATATGTATCCAGCTAGACTAGCCCAGTCAACAAATATAAAATAAATAAATAAATAAATTGTTGTGTCAGCCACCAAGAAGGAACTTGCTGAACAGAGTTCCTCTGTCCATAACCCTAACAGGAAGTCTATGGCATTGGACAGATCTGGGTAGCACATATATGCTTCAGCAATCTTTGCTTTTATGTCGCTGAACTACTTGGCACACTTTATGAGACTACAAAGGGACTTGATCAAGGGACTTTCAAAATCCCTTTCAGGGATCACTAGTGCCAAGGCTTCATCTTCTGTGGCCTCACAGTTGGCTACCCTTCAATCTATTTCAAATTCATCCATAAGGCTAATTTTGCATGCAGCTGAAGATGCCTCAAGGGAGGTGGGTTCAGGCATTTCCATCAGGAGGCATGCTTGAATGTGCTTGTGTGAGTTTGCAAAACTCTTCAAGTCCTCGTTCATCAATGCACCCTTTGGTGACAGTTCATTGTTTGGCCCAGAAGTGAAGGACACACTCTCCAGATGTGAAAAAGATGGAATGACCTCTCTGTAGTGGGCATACAATTTTTTGATCCCTCAAAGATCCTTTTCTTTGAATCATCAGGGTGGTGAAAAATGTGGTTCAGGAAGCCCCAGGGTCCTTTCCAAGATCCATGTAGTGATAGCTCTCCCAAGAGCAGAGGAGGAAACTCAAATGGACAATGACACCCACATGGCGGAGGAGGCCTGCAAAACCAAGGGTCCAGAGATTCTTTCTCCAATAGACCCTATCAGTGCTCCTGAAAGGAGGCCCAATTTTCCTCCTCTGTAGGCAATCAGGGGTTGATTATCCCTGCAACAGACATAACAAAAGATACTTGGGTGCAGAAGATTATTTCCAGAGGTTATATAATTCCTTTTTCTCTCCAACCTCCATCTGTATGCAAATTTCCCAATCTTTCACACAGTCTCAGGAAAGCAGAAGCACTAGAAATACTAAAGCTGCTAGAAAAAAAGATTCACCCAAGAGGTCCCACCACAGCAAACACAATCTAGAACTTAATCAAGATTCTTTTTAGTGCCAAAGAAAACAGTGGACTGGAGACCAATTGTGGATCTCAGCAACTTGAACAAGTCAGTTTGACACACAAAGTTTTGGATGGTCATGGTTCAGTCCACCTTGCCCTTTTTGAGCAAGGATCAGGATGCGTACTATTACATAAAAATGAACAGACAATCCAGAAGGTATTTATGCTTCCAGCTGGGAACCGGTCACTACCAGTTCGTAGCACTGCCCTTTGGCCTCACCACAGCAGCCAGGGTGTTCATCAAATGCATGGTAGTGGTAGCAGCTTACTTGAAACTGCACAGATTCTGAGTGTTTCCATACTTAGATGCCTTTCTCATTACCTCCCCAACCAAGAATCTACTAATAACAGCAAGAGATCAGGTACTCTGTATTTGTTCTCATATGGGGTTAACCATAAATTACAACAAGTCTCAGTTACAACCGACTCAAACATTGGAATTCATAGGAGCAGTGTTCAACACAGTATCAGTGATAGCTTCTCTTCCTCTGTCAAGAGTACAAACTATCAGATTCCAGGTCAGGAATAATAATTTGCAGTACCAAAAGGTCAGGCTGGTTGATTCTGCAAGCTTTGGGATCAATGTCAGCGGCCACAATTTTAGTTACTCTAGCAACATTTCGTATGAGAATTCTTCAATGGATGCTAACAACACAGTGATCAATTCTTTGTCAACACATGTCATCACAAATAAGAATCACTCAGGCATGCAAGAGATACCTCTGTAGTGTATTCAATCAAATCAGGTCCTACAAGGATGTCCTTTCATCCTTCCTCAGCCCAAAGCTATAGTGACCACGGACGGTTCCTAGATTGGGTAGAGGGCACTTTCTGGGCAAAACAGTCCAAGGCAATGGTTCTCCCGAAGAGGCCAACATGCATATCAATGTCCTGGAAATGAAAGCAATGTTCTTAGCACTGCAAGCATTCCAAGACTCTCTCCCTTTCTGGACAATTGCGATCCAGACAGACAACACATCAGTAGTTTGGTACATCAACAAACAAGGTGGAACTAGGTCTTACCTCCTTGTGTCAAGAAGCCCTCGGAGAGCGGCAATGGGTGATTTGGTGATTTCTTCCGACCATTTTCTGAGAGCAAAGCATATTCTGGGGAACAAAATATCATCTAGTCCAAGAAGGATTAATATAGTATAACACATACATATTATAATGAATAGTTAGAAAGATGTACTTAGGTAGTAAGAATACAGTACCTATTTCTAATGGTATATCATTAACTTCATATACTTTATATACATATAATGTTTGATTAATTGAAGGAAAAGTATCGTACATATTTATGTATATTTTTAATTTGTATTGAGATTATCTCATGACAGTAGTGAAAAGCTCTGAATGAGTTGTACTATTAACAAGTGTCTTCTCTCTATATGAGCATAGCTTTAAGCGCTAATGGAATCTAGTGCTTTGTAATTGTTTAATTGTTTTTTAACCGCCAAAAATGCAGCTAATTAGGATGTATATACGACTATATAAGATGAGTCTATATTTTTTAAAATTTATAACCTGATGAAGCGCACTTGTTAGGTGCGTGAAAGCGCTTGTTTTATTCTAAAATAAAATATATTTGCTACTATTGTGGAGGCTTCTGTGATTTGCTGAATAATATTCTGGGGAAGTCCAACATGGCAGCAGACAAACTGAGCAGGTCCATTCTACTTCCTCATGAGTGGTCTCTCAACAGGAAAGTGACAAATATGATTTTCTATCAACGGGTCCAGCCTTGCTATGATCTTTTTGCATCCTCCCTAAACAACAAGTGCAGTAATTTTTTGCCCTGAACCCTCCATTGGGGGAATCATTGAGAGATCCTCTACGCCATTACTGGCCCAGTCTTCTCTATCCCTACCCCCAACTCCCCTAATTCCCAAATTTCTACAGTAAGAGCAAAGTCATCCTAATTGCACCTTACTGGCCTCAACAGATTTGGTTCCCCTTCCTTTGGCCTCATCTACTTTAACCACCTTGGATTCTAGATTCGATTCCAGACCTCCCTGTCTCACCCAACAGTCATGATTCATAAGGATATCTTGGACCTCAAGCTAACAGCATGATTTCTCCAATTCCTTTAATATCCAGACAACTGATGCTGTCTTTCCCTATCCATCACATACATTTATCTACCCATAAGGCTTCTACAAGAAAACTTTAGAGAACTAAATGGAAATGGGTTTTTTTTTGGGCACAGCAGAAATACATTGACCCTTTCTCAGCTCCTGTACAAAGTGTTCTTGAATTTTTGCCTACAATTTTTAATCAGGGGGCTAGTTCTCCAACAATTAGAGTTCAGTTAGCAGCAATCTCTAATTTTCATATTGGATTTGAGAATTTTCCCTTGGCTTCATCTAAGCTTTGCAAAGCCTTTCTGAGAGGCAGCCTCCTGCTGAAATCTTCATTTAAAATCGTATTGCACCATGGGATTTAAATTTGGTACTGCAGGCTTTAATGCATTCTCCTTTTGAACCAGCAGCTAAATATGATCTTAAATTCCTGACCTGGAAAACTATCTTTCTAGTGGCCATTACCTCTGTTAGAAGAATTTCAGAACTTCAAACATTGTCCTCTAAGCCTCCCTACTTGATTTTTTCATAAGGATAGAGTAACAATACGTACCAATGCTTCTTTCCTTCCTAAAGTGGTGTCAAAGTCCACTGTTAACCAGTCCATTAATCTACCAGTCTTCTTTCCTAAATCTGCAAACAAAGGTGAATATATGTTACATTTATTGGATGTCCACAGACAATTATATTTTTACTTACATAGCACGAAAGATATTAGAAAGCCAGATTTGTGTCCTTTGCAGATTCTAAATTGGGAACATCAGTTGCAAAGGTAACTTTAGCCAGATGGCTGATGGATTGCTTATCATTTTTCTACAACATGTTGGATTTATCCTTACCAAAACCTCTAAGAGCTCATTCAACTAGGGCCATGGCAACTTCTTCAGTGTTTCTATCTAGGGCTCCCATGGGTGACATATGTACAGCTGCAACTTGGGCCAATCTTCATACCTTTATTACTCATTACAAACTAGATCTGGTCTTGAGGGGAAGAAAAGCCTTTGGCTCAGCTGTGTTCAGGAATATTCTTCCTTAGAGTCCACCCAGGAATTTAGGTAGCTGGGGACTCTGCCCCAACAGTTGAGGACAGAATGAAAAGTGACAACATAAGAAAACAATTTATGTACTTATTATAATGTTCCATCTGTGTTGTCCATTTTCATTCTTTGTCAACTTCCCACCTACCAACCCCCAACCTTTTTCACAATGGATTTCTGGAAGAATGAGAGATTATAAGGACAGCACTGTTCTTCATGCTGAGCTCCAGATATGGCTTATTATGTTAGGATTTTTATAGTAGTTCTTTTTACTTTATGTAAAACAGCAAACAAGATCTGAAGTCTGTTAAGGGTTGGTGCATTATGGGTAAGAGAGGAGCTCGAGAGGTTTTGGTGGTCATGAACTAAAGTAACAGCTGAGGATTGGATCCAAAACCAACAACTGAGGAAGAATGAAAATGGACAACACAGCTGGAATGTTATGGTAGATAAATAACTTCTTTTTTATCTGTGATCAGGTGTCCTTCTTTTAGATATCTTTTGCTAATCTTCGATCTATTTTACTTGCAAAAGGCAAGTCAACATCTTGACATCAGTAGTGAAGATATTAGTTTTAGAAATTACTATTTGATACATCTGGGGAATTGCAATGTAGCCAACAGCTGTCTAACTGGTAAAACAGGCAGTTCATAATGCTAATCCTCCTTAAAAGGAAAGTATATCCTGAGAATGTTGTTTATGTGTGACCTTGTGAGTCTATACCATCATTGGGGTCTATATTAGAACATCGAAGTTTCAAAACTTCGAATGTTCTAATATCGACCCCTATTCAGCAAAAGCTGAAAATATCAAAGCAACAGAAAACCAAATTTTTTCCTAGGGAAAGAATTTGGTTGTCCGTTTCTGTTGCTTCTGTATTTTCAGCGCTGTGGTGGAAAGTTACGGGTCGGGTTCAGGTAAGTGTGCGATTGAGTGCGGGTTAGGTTAGTTAGGGCTAGGGTGAGGGTTAGGTATGTGTGCGATTGTGTGGATGTGAGGGTTAGGGCGGGTTAGGTGAGTTGGGGTTAGGGCGCGGGTTAAGTATGTGTGCGATTGTGTGAACGTGAGGGTTAGGGTGGGTTAGGTGGGTTAGGGCGTGGATCAGGTAAGTGTGCAATTGTGTGGACATGAGGGTTAGGGCAGGGTAGGTGAGTTAGGGTTAGGGCGCAGGTGAGGTGAGTGTGCGATAGTGATGGATCTTAGGGTTAGGGTTTGGGTTAAGGTAAGTGGATAGTTAGTGGTGCGTGTATAGTTCAGTGTAGGGTTAGGTGTAAGATTTTAGTTGCATGTGTGTGGATTGCTGTTTGTTTGGTGTGCTTGTGTTGCGTGTATGTGTTTTGGAACAGCAAATTTTTTCCGTAGGAAAAAATTCGCTGTTCTGTATGTTAGATGTTTTCAGCTTTTGCTGAATAGGGGTCGATATTAGAACATTCGAAGTTTTGAAACTTCGATGTTCTAATACAGACCCCATCATTGTTACCTAAATGAACTTTTTTTTGTTTTATTCTCCTTACCATAATTCCTGGTCAAGGATGGATTCTTGTTTAATATTCCAGACTGCCATGATCCTAATTTTTCTGAACATTCATCTATTAATTTGCAGTTTCATTTTCAAACACAAAACTTAGTTTATTTTTGTGGAAGTGTTACATGTGTATTTTTATACCTCAAGTAAACATCTGAGGATTTTTCCTCAGGTAGACGGCAAATGTTGGATATGTGATGGGGTAGAGAGCGAGAATTAGGAACAGCTTTTTAGTGTGTAAAAGAGTTGGCAGATTTTAAAAATTCCCTACAAAGCATTTTGACAAAAGCATTGGGGGAACACTTGGTGGTAAATAAGGAAATTATTTTTCTGAGCTGGGACACTGGAATACTGGAATTGCCTAGACATAGTAAAGCCTTGTTACATTTAATGTTGTTGGCAGCCAAAAAAAAGAAATTATTAGAAAATAGAAATCAAAATCTAAACCAATTGCTATGGATGTACTGAATACTGAAAACAATATAAATGAACTGGAGGTGGGATCTTTGGAATAGTGAAGGAGCAAATTTATTAAAAATAAATGGGATCTATGAGAACAACGCATGCAGGATAATGCTCAGGATGAGAAGTGATGTTTATGGGAAGGCAGAAATTGAGCAAGTTATGTAATGTTGGAGTGAATGAAAGCTGTTAAAAAGAGAACACATGTATACTGCATAATGATAATACTAGAAGCTGTTAACCTAGATTGTTTTTTTTTATTCATGTATTTGAATTTATGTTGCAAATTGTTTATTTTATTCTATTTATACATTTGTTAATCTTCATTTTGGGAAGCTTCATTTCCCTATCATACCAATTCCTACACACTGCTCCTACTCTACTATTATACTTCCCACATAACACATTTCACTTGTGGCACCCATTCCCTAACCTTCCCCATACAACCTTACTACTATCACACAAACACTCCTGTTTGTCTTTCCCTATTTCCCAGCTTCCATCTAACATTTAGCATCATTCCTAACAACCTTTCTCCCTCCCATACTGCTTTGCACTATATTCATTCATACTCAGACCACTCCCCAACATTACCTATTACTCTACATTCAACTTTTATTTTCCCCAAATAATCCTCACTACTTTCTGTGTTAACTACATCCTCATATTCTATCCTTTCAAACCCTTCTATTTCTCACATTTCGGAAACATAAGAGAAGTTACCAGGACAACCTAACTCTTCCTCTTCATAGAAAATACTTCCTTTCTACCAGCTTTCAGATTCCACTACCACTAAATATCCTACAACCTTGAAACTTCTTGCTTCTTTCTTGATTCCTACTTCTCCACAACCTGGCATCAATAAAATAAAGATCCCGCCACTTAATCATGCTGATCTGCAGCTTATCGTCTGTTCTCCTCATACTGAGGTTTGTCTCATCTTATCATGAGTCAATAATAGTTCTCAACATTTCCCCACCTGTGTCCCAACCACCTATCCATACTTCCTCCCTAAACTCTCCACATACCACACCAAACCTATTTAATGATGCCCCCACCTTTACCCCAAGTACAGACTGATTAACTCTATTTCAACTCAAATCAAAAATAAAACTAATTGGAGAAAGACTTTACAAAAAACAAGAATGAATAATGCTTCAATATACAAAAATCCCCCTAGGAAGAGATATTGACCCTAATCCTGGTCCCACCTATCACAACAAATATCAAGAAAATTATCTTCCACAAACTACTCTATTCCCAGAACAATCAACCCTCAAACCCATTAATCTAAATTTTGCTGCCATAGGTATTAGAAGTATAAGAAATAAAACTACTGAACTACATGCCTGGATTATCCATCACAAGACTGATATTATTGCTACAACTGAAACTTGTTTTAAACCAATCATAAAGAATTATGAAATTACACCCTCCGCTATAATATAATCTGTGATGACCTTATTTATTTTATTTATTTTGACATTTGTTTACCGGGTATGTCCAATTGAGTGATAGCCCATTTTCAGCGGAGACCCGGGGGAAAGCCCCATACAGAAGAGTTACAAATAAAGTTATAAAAACAGTTACAAAAAAAAGTTGCAAACAAAGAGTACCAGCAATTACAGGAAAATTATTAGATACATAGAATACATCTAGAAGTTAGATTAAATACAAAATAAGAGTCAATTGAGCAGCTAAGTAGGAAGGGATGAAACAGCCAAAGATAGTAGAAGTGGTTACAAAACAGACATAGATGTTAGAGAAACAAGGTGTCAGGAAGTGTGAGTATATAGCCAAAGGAAAATAATTTTTATTTATTTATTTTACATTTGTTAACCGGGCTAGTCCAACTGGATACATGTCCATTTTCAGTGGGGGCCCGAGGAGAAAAGCTCCACTACAATCTATAAAAACAAGTTAAAATATCACAGGTGAGGGAAATACAAAGTTATACGATACAATAAAAACATAAGTAAAACCTACAGCAAGTTCTATATACAATAGAGTTCAGTGGGAGGTTTAGCAGGGGACAATACTAGAAATACAAATACAGAGCTAGCAAAGTCAATTATAACAAAGAAAGAATGTTGAGAAAGAGATACAGATATGATTCCATTTAAAAAAAAAAGAGTGACAGGGACATTTCTGAAGAGGAAACTTCTAGTGAGCAGGAATTAAGAGTAAGAAGTAGGCAGATGACTGGAAGGATTAAATAAAGGTAATAAGACTGGATTAAATAAAGGTAATAAGAGGAGTTAAGTAGAGAAGGAAGAAGAAATAAGTAGACATAAACAGATGGTAGAAGGATGTTAAACAGGGCTATTGACATGAACACATCCAGGAATTTTGTAAGGCTTCTTTTAATAGTTTTTTGAAGCTATGAGTATGCAGCTGATTTCTAATGTTCACTGGAAGTTTGTTCCAGGCTGGTGCAACTGAGTAGCTGTAGAAGTGTTGTCCTATTGCTGGTTTCGGCTTATGGATAGATAAGAGAGACTTATCAGAGCTCCGAAGAGAGCAGGAGTGGGAGGGAGGAAAGGTGGTGGCATTACTTTAATATTTCCCAGCAACTACCACATTTCTTCTACACAAACCAATACCAAAATTCAGTTCAGCAGAGCTTCTTATTACTTCCCTGAAAATAAGCAAATATAAACAAATATGTATTTCTGTCTTCTACGTCCCTTCTGGTCGACAATACAGCTACACGGAAAATATCCTACATTGAATATCCATAACAATTCCAGAAGACAAAATACTACTAGGGGATATTAATATCAATTGATTGGATTTAACCTCTTACTTCCCTTCATCTAGCATGAACTTATATGGTTTCACACAACTTACAGCCCCTATAACAAGATATCATATTTCTTAGTAGACTGATCCTAAAATCAGACCCTAGCAAATTCACCACCACAGGTAAAATATCTGACTCTATCAGCAACCATCCTCCAATCTTTACAACCTGACATCCTGCACATTCATTTAAACAGCATGTTTATAAAACAACATGCAGACTGTTCAAATTTAACCCAGAAATATTCATTACTACCAAATCATCTAAATCATCTATTAACTGGAATATCCTAAAAATCCTTCCCTTGGATGACGCTGTAAATGAATTCAATAGAACTTTCCTAACTATCATAAATAGCCTTACACCTGCTAGAAGGAAGAGACTAAAAATAAATCATGCAATTTGGCTGTTTACAAAGAGTAGAATGCGAATGCAGGGTAGAGAAAAAGTGTGGAAAGAATGGCAAAAATATAAAACACTGCAATATCTCAAAAATGCCAGAATGCTCTAGAACCACAATAAAAAGCAAATAAATGAAGATAAAAAATATATTATAACAAGTTTCAGAATAGTAAACACAACCCTAAAAAATTCTGGCCAGCCATTAAAGAAATCCTACAGCCTGGCCAAAAACTGAACTCTAACTCCTCTCACAATAACTCACCACTCAAAACTGTAATAGACTTCAATTCTTATTTCATAGAGAGTATAGCATCCCTAACCAAGGATTCACCAACATCCAATCCCAACCCTGCCAAACAGCCACATATTACCACATCCACTTTCACCTTCAAACTTATGCCCATATCCTATATAAAACTACTGTTAATCAAACTTAAAACATGCTCTACTTCGGCTGATGGGCTTTCAAGAGAGTACCTTAAAATAGCAGCCAATAACATTGCCTATCCTGTCTCAATCCTTATAAATAAGTCAGTCCAGAAATCCTACATTCCCACTCTCTGGGAAAAAAAATCACACATTATCCCTCTACACAATGGAGGAAATTCAACAGACATTTCTAACTTTAGACCTATAGCAATATTATCCCTCCTCTCCAAAATACTTGAAAAATGTATTCAGAAACAATTACTAAACTATCCCCTGCAGGAAAAATTCCTATACCCCACACAACATGGCTTCCTTTCCTCCAAGATTACTAACACTGCACTTCTAAACTTTAATGATACTGTCAATGAAGCAAGAAATATCAGCACAGTAGTCTCCTCCTTATTTTAGGAATTGTCTAAAGCCTTCAACACAGTTTGCCACAGCAACCTTCTACTTGAAATGTCTTCACTAGATCTATCTCAGCCCACCCTTCTATGGTTCAAAAGCTATCTGTCCAATAGGTATCAGTCACGTAAATGGCGCTTCACCCTATCTCCATACCTGTCAGTCGCCATCGGTGTACAAAAGGTTCTATCCTTGGTCCCATCCTCTTCAACACTCTCGTTAACCCTCCACACATCCATACAACAAACCTCCCTACTACAATAAGCAGATGACTGTACATTCATATGTACACCTGACAACCTAGCACATTTCCAAAAAATTACTCAAGAAGCTTTAACAGCCACTGAAACATGGCTTTGTAAGTCACAACTCATGTTCAACCAAAAATCCCTCTCTCATGAAAAAAAATCTGCTTTCTTAATAATACAAATATTGAAGTCACTTACCATAGCAAATTATAAAAGATGACAGTGGATGACAATTTTAAATTTGACCTGCACTTATAAAATTGCATAATAACACTCACCAAAATCTAGGGATGCTTTACACAACCAAAAACTTTCTCACCAATGCAACTACAACTACACTTATCACTACTTACCCCCTCCCCTCTCTACGTTATGGCACTCCTATCCTTACTGACCTCCAGGCATCACAAAAATCAAAACTTGAACAATGCTATAATAAAGGGGATAAATTTGCAGCAAACACTCCATTTAGAGCTCACCACTGCATAGCACTAAATAGCCTGAATTGGTTAGAACTACTCCATACTCCATCAACTAACAAATACACAGCTTCTTACCACCTATAAAATTACCCAGGATCCATCTGTTTGTCCAGCGTTAAATACCATTTTATACAACTATGTTCCTAATCAGTCGTTATGATCCAATGACCAAAAACTTCACTCTTTCCACACACCTATCAAATCTGCAGGGCCTGGTCTGCACTCATACCATGTTGCTAAGGCCTGGAACTACTTACATGTATCCGTCAGATCAATACCCTCCATCCAGTCCATTAAAACCATTTCAAAAGACCTCCTATCCAAAATCTGACCCTCTTCTTACTCAACCCCAGAATTAACTAGATCCCTATATATGAATAAGTACCTATTCATACCTTACACATCCTTTCTCTCCCTTCTTTACTTACTTCCTTACTTCAATCAATTTCACTCCCTTGGCTCCCTTTTTAAATATGCCATAACCCTGTTTTTTCCCTCACACTTCATACTGCAAGTCATGTTTGTGTTATACTAACTTACCTTTAATTTCTCTATAAACTGGCTAAAATTTCTCTAAATATTACATCATTGTCATATAAATTGTACCTATTCTTAACCAATGTTTCACATTATGTCTAATTTGGTACAATTATTTAAACTGTAGATGTTTTTGTATTACTTTTTAAGACTGTAAAATTATTGTTCTTAAAATGTTTTTCTAATACTTTGGGGGTTTTCTCCCTGAGTCTCCACTGAAAATGGGTACCTATCCAGTTGGACTTTACCAGTAATCAAATGATAATAAATAAATAAAAATGCACTGGTCAAAAGATGCTTTTCAGGCATGACTTGAGCTACAAAGTAAGTCAGTATTATGCAAAAGTTGAGATAAGAACAGTAAAATATTACAACAGATTTATCATTCTGTAACCTAAAGGCTAAATTAAGACAACATTATACAAAATATAAAACATGAAATACTACCTAAAAATATTGTGTTTGTGCAAAAATAGCCATATGGCTAAAATAAGATAATTTTTAAAAAAGTGTAAACACAGCAGAAGTACTTGCAATTGTCAAAGAGGATTGTACAATTGCATATATGTTGCAGTAATTAACAATGAACAACTATGAAGAGCACAAAGTATATATTGTTGGTATAAACACAGTACATGAACCATCCTATGTCTAATCTTGGCACGAATGCAGCATGTGTGTACGAGGAGAGAATACATACAAAGTTATAGTACAGAGGTCAGAGTAGTAGTTAGATAAGAGAGAATGAATGAATAGTGGCAATAGATGTATGCAGATTGTTAATGAAGAGATATGAAAAATAATATTAGCAATTTATCTAAGGACAAATCAGAAAATTAGCTGTTAATGTCAAAGTAGTGACACTGAAAAGATTTTTTATATGATTTTTCAGTCATTTAAAATGTTATGATTCAATGATGATGTTTTTTAAAAAAAAAGTTCATTTTTCAACCTGGAGATCTACTCCATCGTTATAATAGCAGTAAGATTTTTCTTTTTCATAAATGACCAATTAGAGATTTTATTGGTCAATTTAGATGATTTATCAATTAAAACAGACAACAGAAGGGACTCTTATAATACACTTATAAAGGGCTATCTAATTAGGAATGCTTCTTTTATTAAAAGGTCTACAGAACATTTGGAATCTCAGCTATGTACACATTTAAAGATACCTGAACCTATTTAGGTTGAAATGACCACAGTGATAGATAGCAAAAATAACTGATATACAAAACTCACTAAAACTTTTATTAAGGTTATAGTTCAGCTGTTTAGAAAGCAGTTATCTTGCCATCTACTCTGACTAGGCAAACTTTTCTTCTTAACGTCTAGCAAGAGTTATTTCAGTTGATATACTGATAATTTCATATATCATATTTCTAAAAATAATTCTGAATATATGGATATGGAAGCAAATAAGGTCACTGGTGAACTCCTCTAAGGCTAACTTCAAGTCCAAATTGGCCACATCCACTAAGGACAATCACAAGGCCTTCTTCGCATACATCCACAATTTCAAAGGTAACTCCCAAATCTGCTCTGAATTGGTGGTCAAGAATACCACATACACAAATGCCATAGATATAGCCAACCTGCTGGCAGACAAGTGCAGTGAAAACTTCACCCCCCCTGTCCCCTCATCAGTAAACCAGGGCATCCATAGCACCTGCCCCTTACCCTCATCACCAGAGAGCAGGTTATTAAAGCCCTCTGAAAGGCAAAAAATGCAGCCTCCTCGGAACCCGAAAACATCCCTAGTTGTGTGCTACATGAACTCAGGCAAGAGCTCTCAGAACCGTTAGGCACCCTATTCAATCAAAGCCTGTGCACTGGCTGCATCCCAGCACAATGGAGAACAGCCACTGCCATCCCTCTGCACAAAGGTGGAGCGTTCACTGACCCAGGCAATTATAGGCTCATCAGCCTAAATAGCCTGATCTGCAAGGCCATGGAATGCATTATTGCGTCTATATCACATTATCGAAAGTTTACTTAATCGAATCAATAAAGGTCGAACTTTATTGATCGATTAAGTAAAACATCAAATAATGTAAAAAATATAACAAATTAAAAAAAAACTAAATGGCATAGGCAGGGGGGCAAGCCCCCCTGCACCCCCCACACCCCCTACTTAAATATACCAAATCCGAGACCACATTACATTGAGGTAAATGGAAATCTCCCCTTACAGAGATTTTTGTTTAATTGCACAATGTTCTTCACTTTTGATATTGTCGTGCCGACAATATCAGACTCGATATTGTCAGCTTACGACAACGTGAAGTAGACCCGCATTATCATGGACCTTATAAACAAGGACTCTGGCAACCTCCAAATGCTTAATCCCACACAGTTTGGTTTTGTCAAAGGGAGATCATGCTTGTTAAACTTGGTCACCTTCTTCGATAAAGTCACCAAAGCCATGGATGAGGGCAAGACAGTGCACACCGCCTACCTTGACCTGGCCAAAACCTTCGGCATTATTATCCACTCAGGCATAATAGATAAACTCTCCCAGCTATGCATCAACCCATATGTTACCAAATGGGTAGTTAACTGGCTCACTAACAGAACCCACTCGGTCAAAATCGGGGAAGCCACCTCTAGTAGTAGACCCGTAACAAGCGGCATACCCCAAGGATTGGTCTTGGGGCCTCTACTGTTTGAGATATACTTTTCTGAGGTGCAAGCCAAAACCAGAGGTCTGTGGATGACCAAGTTTGCAGATGACTGCAAGCTGAGCACTGTCATAAATTCCCCTAGTGATGTGAACATCCTCCAAGAGGGCCTTAACCAAACTAATGACTGGTGCCAGAAGCATGGCCTCAAACTGAATGGCAAGAAATGCATCATTATCCCCTGTGGGGAAAATGGTGTTCTTACTAATTGCCACATTAATAACAACGTACTAAGCACGCAATCAGTCATGAGGGACTTGGGCACCCAGGTTGATAGCAACCTGACTTTTGACCACGATGTTACCTCCATTGTATGGAAGACTTTCTACATGGCCAAACTCATAAATATTGGTATTTTATCTAGGAGCAAGGAAGTCATAATGTCCCTATACTCCTCCCTTATCAGACCTATTATCGAGTATAATGCCCCCTTCGGCATGTACCTTGCCATGCAGCAGCTGGAGAGACCACAGAGGTTCCTGACCAGGAAAATCCAGGGTCTCAAACACCTAGCCTATACAGATAGGCTAAAAGCCCTGTCCTTATACTCAGTCTCGTACAGACTGTTCAGAGGTGAACTGTGTCTGGCATACAAGGCCGTTTCAGACTCAGCCTTGGTGGAGCTGCTGCATATCCGTAAGTCAAACTCCACTCCAGCAACCTGCATGCAAGATCTCAACCTGGTCTGTGACATTAATAGAACTTGTTGGCGGGATAGATTTGTGTCCCAATGACACCCCCATCTGTAGAATAGACTGCCTCTCCATGTCAAGCAGAGTACCTCACTAGGCCTCTTTAAGAGGAACCTGGACGACTGGATGGGAAACAGAAAATATACCCCTGGGATTCTACCTGTGTCCCTGCTGGACAGGGAGAACAGGTGCTGACTTTGTGGGAACATGGGTGAAATTCTTGGCTAGGCTTATAAGGGCCTCCGGGCCAATAGCCTAGTATCGTCCTATGAACCTATTACTGATATTTTTCAGAAAATGTATTCTTTGTCACCATCAGTCTCATTGGACAGTAACATAGGTAGCATTCTCAGTCAGTTCAAAATATAGCTTATATGGGTCTGAGCCTAGATGGCCAACTGATAGCAGCACTTTTATAGAGCTCCACAGAAATATTTCAAAGAACAGCAAAATAATTTTATCTATCAAAAAATACAAAACTTGGTAGATAAACATAAGATCTACTAGTATATCAACTTTGAAGAATTTTTTTCGAGGTTTTCCTGTCAAATCAACCTGGAGAAAAATCTTCCTGTGTGGAAATGAGCAACTCAAAGAATACCCACTCTGAGACTACACTGAGAAAAGAAATACATTTGATGTCTTCTACTTTACAAGAATTGTCCTTGAAAGTGGATGATTTCAAAGATAATCTAGAAAACCTAAAAGAAAGCTGCCAAAACAAACTGAAGTCTTCAAAGAACTCCTGCAACAACAACAAACTAAAATATCAGAGATTGAAACTTTCCTATGTGATATAAAGGGGAGGTTGAAGGAGGAAGAAAATCATAGTGAATTCTTGTTATAACAAAACAACTGGCTAATGAACAAGATAGATGATTTGGAAAACAGAGAAAGGAGAACAAATATCAGAATTTTTGGGCTTCCAGGGAGAACTGAAGGTGAGGACATTATCTTATTTTTAAACTCATGGCTACCTGAAATACTAGACTTAAAAGAAGGGTTCTCCAATGGTATAGAGACAACCCATAGAGCCATAGGAAAGCCAATTCCCTCCTCTCCTACTACACCTCCTACATCAATACTAGTAAAGGTTTTATCATATATAGATAAAGAACTAGCTCTTATATCAGCTTGGAGGGAAAGTCCATTAAAATACAAAGTCAAATCAGATTTGACAATGACTATTCTACTACAGTATTTGACTTAAGGGAAAACAACCTGGCCACTAGTGAAATTCCTTAAACAAAACAAAAATAAAAGCTCAACTAGCATATCCAGCAAAAATCAAGATCTTCCACCTAAATGAGATGAGAACTTTTAACATCACTGAAGTAGCATCTTCCTTTATCAAAAACAATAACATAGTCACAATTCCTGAAGAAAGGGACTGGGCATCATCCACTTCTCTGAAAAGATCTCCAGAAAAAACTCCTGGACTGATGTAAAAAAGAAGAAACAAAGGACTGAATCTAAAAATATAGCATCCACCAACTCTCTCAAAGAATCTATTAAAGTTTGAGGTACAATTAAAGAACTCTGAAACGTATATATACTAATATACTCATTTAATTGACAAAGTCATCTGAATATTCTTAATGAATTTTATATAGTACAAAATATTTCTAAAGCAATTTTACAAAATCCATGAATAGAAATAACCTTTATCATAAATTATTGATTTGTGTCTTTTCTAGCCTGTATGCATGAGTATGTGTATATATGTTATGTGTGTTTTTGTTGGATGCTAACAAGTGTCTGTACATCTAATGGAAAGCAAATGTGGCTTATATGAAATTCTGTTACTTGGATTAAACATATGCTACCTAAAGAATACTTGACATAATGTTATTCATTATTTGACAAAGATAGATCGTCACAAAGTAATAGGTCATGGTAACATAATGGCAGAACGCAGGCTGATGTTATTATCTGCTTAAAAATGGCTGTTAAAATCGGTTAAAGGACATATGTTTCAATGAGAAGCTATGCTCTGTTAATATTGTCTATATGAAAGAAACGCGAGCTTCCAAATGAATCATCTAAATGAGTAAGACATGAAGATTACAGTCTTTGTATTAAACCTTGTAAAATAGAGCCTACGTATCATAAAAGTGCTCTATTACAAGGGATTGAGTGTCTCGAAGTAATATGAATGTAGAGTGTTAAAGATTAATTAACTTGACGCTTTTGAAACTGCTTGCTTGGTGATGACCGTTAAAAAGACAGTTAAAGAATGTATGCTTCGATGTAAAGCTAGGTATTGACAATTTAGTTTATGTGTAAGAAGCGTGAGCTTACGAGTGAATTGATTAGACAAAAATGTATGAAGCTTGCTGTCCTGCATTAAACTCTGTTGGGTAGAGCTTGCATACCAAAAAATGATTTAATATGAGGGATTAAGTATCACGAAGAAGTGTATATGCAAGTTTTAAAAGATTAAATATGTTAGGATGGTCTAAAGCACAGATAGCACATTTCAAACACAGGTACTGTGTCTTCTGTTCTGTGAAGACAAGATTTCTTCCGTTACAGGATCGTGAGCCTGCGAGAGAACTAAATCTCTCAATAACTGGTTTTAAAACATGTATACATAGCAAAGTTGAGAAATTGCAGAGTCATTATCACAACATCTAATAACCACACTCACGAAACAGACTTATTATCAGAAGGGGAGGAGAAAAGGAAACAACAAATACAATAAACTACAACACTAAGGCAGCCAGAGGTCACACAGATTTGAGAAATGTCTTTCTCAGAAGGAAAATTAAAAGATTAAAATGAAGACTGACCTCTGCTCTCTGTATTTTCCCCATTCTTCTCCATTTAAAAAATATCACATAAATAAATCATAACTAGTGCACAACACGGCGACTAATAGAGTAGCCCAGTCACAGCTTATTAAGTACTTCCTGATTACAATAAAGGGACAGGCAGTCATTTCAAACACCAAGAAGGGAACAAAGTTAAACAAGTGTCTATAAGTTCTAAATACGCTTTCACATTTTAGCATTTAAGCTACAATACACAGAATAATGCACTGTTATAAAATAATTAGCATTACTCACTTACTAATTCTGGTAATATAATAATAAAAAGTTCAAGGTAATGCTACAGTTCACAAGAATATTTAAGCTTCATCTAATAAATAGACAACATCATCTTTATGATAAACATAATGAGACAAGTAAACTAAAGTTAGTTTGCCTCTATGCAAAGTTAACACATAATACAAAGCAAACAAAGAGACCTGAGCAAAGGAGAAAGGAAAGATATGATAGAAGAGGTGAGTCAGAAAGATATAAGACCATATAAAGGAACAGAAGAAACTAGTAAGGTCAACATCTATATAGTATCATAATACTGAAAAGAGATAATGACAACAGTAACTAGGAAATACCAACAAATCATAATACGAGTTTAGAATAAAGAAAATGTCTTGTAGTTAAGAGGGTTTTTTTCTTCTTTTCCCTTATAATAAAATCCCCACAACATGTTATCTCCAGTTAAACTAGCCCAAAGTAGGGGAAGAGGGGGGAAAAAAGAAGAAAGGGAGAGAAGTGAAAGGAGAGGGAATGAAGAAAGAAAAAGGAGAGGAAAAGGAAGGGGAGGGAAGAAAGAAAAAGAAAAAGAGGAAAAACAAACAGAGGGAAGTGAAGGAGAGAAAAGAAAAACAAGAAGAAAAAGGAAGAAAGGCATTTATTTTTATAAGGATTGACACATACATAATCACAATAAACTTAGTTAAGCTTTAAACTAAAACAGAACATACACTAGAGACACAACCATGAAATTAAACAATCCATATCTACTTGGATCCACAATATATGTCTAAAAACATTTAGTGGAATATACATACTTGAGATTTTATTCTTGACACAAAAATGATTATCTATGACTTTATGCTACAATAATTCTCATTTACTTTTATTTGACTTACATATAAAATGTGACAAAACTCATAAAATATGAAAATTAGATGAGTGTACATTAACAGAGTGATAGCATTGAATGATGATTGTTTTATAACAATGTTTAAGTAGCAAATGAAACATTTACTATAATTTATTCTTACCAAGGATATTACTTGCGAGAGGAAAAATGAATATAAATTGAAATATAAGAACAAAATTCCACATGCAATTAGAATTAATTGAAGGCTTAAAAGATTAGCATGTATAATTAAATGTTGATTCACTTTTATAAAGCTAAAAGATCTCCAACTAATCTTTTATGGAGCACAAAGAAATCTGTAAAATATGAGGGATAATCTGATAGATTTTTTTAATCTATCAGATTAGGAATGTATATTATTCCATGTTTGATAAATGGAATATTGAAATGTTGGACTACATTGCTGAATATAATTGTTTTCATATTACACTTTATTTTTCTTTTATGGCCTGAACTGAACCCCAATATAAGTGTTTATAAAGAGAAATCCAATCTGATCAAGATTGTAGAAATGAAAGGAATTCATCTCACCTAAAATGTTATGAAAGAAGTTCGGGTATTAACATATGTGCTAGTAAAACTCAAACCTAGCAAAACATATGGACTTGACACTACTCTCCTTAAACACTAATGGTCTGAACAATCCAAAGAAAAGATCAAATCTATTAAGATAGTTAAAACTAAACAAAGCACAAGTGGTCTTTCTTCAAGAGACTCATTTTAAAACAAATGACAGGCATTTATTGAACCCAAATGAGTATTTAATGTTAGCTCACCCCTCATATAAAACAAAAAGTAGAGGAGTAATGATCCTATGGAAAAAAATATTATTAACCCTCAAATCATATATATTTATATAATTATGAAGACAAAGAAGGACTCATAACAATTCTTATAATAAACAGAATTTGGACACTAGTAAACTTATACTGGTTTCTGGGCATAGGAACAGGGACAGTTAAAAACATTTAGATCTCATCACCAAAATATATAAAGGTAATCTGAGAATAGGAGGTGATTTTAATTGCATTCTGAGACCACCAATAAGAGAAATCTTCACCTTATTCCTTTAGCAAAAATGCTCATAAAGTGGAATGAAAACCATGATATAATAGACACATTTAAATTTAAAGAAAACAACTCACTATTATTTTCCCATTAAGATCACAGATTTGACACTCAAACAAGAATAGATAAAATGTACATATCCCAAGACCTAAGCACAAAAAGAATAGATAAAATTTACATATCCCAATACCTAAACACAAAAATAAACAATTTCTCAATAGAGCTCATAGAGCACGTATCCTTAAAATTCAAGTAGATTTCAAGAAACTAATGCATATGACAAGAATACCAGCTTACATCACAAAATTGAAAGAATTTAAACCTTGTTACTTACAGAGCTACAATTATTTTTAGATACTAATTATACTGAAGAGCTTAACATAGGTATGATATGGGACACTTTAAAAGCCTATATATATGGTAAAATCCTCACATGGTATAAAAATAAATCAAAAGAATGGGAATCAGAATTATACAACATACAAAACCAACTCTCAAAGATAAATAATAATGACCCAACAAATAGAAACATTAATAAAAAGAAAATTGATGAATTAAATAAAAATATAATGAATTTTTAACTTATGAAACTAATTTGGCATTAGAAAAATTAAAACTAAATTCATATTCTGCATCTCCTAGACATATGCACAATCTAGCAATGAGAGTCAAAATGCAATCTAGAGCAAATAACATCACTAACATCATTCATGAAGGGAAAAAAAAAAAAGTATCAGATATAAGTGATATTCTAGATGCTTTCAAATATCATTATACTGAACACTATAGAATTGATACAAATCAAACAAATAACTTAAATCTAGAATTAAACTTCAATACAAATAAAAAAAATACCAGAGAAGTTAAAATTAGAAATCCAAAAATAAATTTCACATAAAGAAGTCATAAAGAAAATTAAAGAGAGTAAAAATACTAAAGCTCCAGGGATTGATGGCATTATAATTGAAATATACAAAATCCTCCCATCATCTATAGCCTCAATCTTTCATACAGTCCTACTTGAAGTCAAAACACAAAACATAATACCACCATCTTGGAGATATTCATTAATCACTCATATAATAAAAGAAAACAAAGAAGATCCAACCAACACAATGTAGCTCTTATAGACCAATATTTCTACTTAATAATGATTACAAAATCTTTATGGCTATTTTAATCAATAGAATAAAAAAAATCTATGATACAAATTATAAATGAAGATCAAACAGGTTTCATATATAATAGGTGTACCTATGATAATATACAAAGAATATTAACCCTTACTGACATCCTAAATAGAGAGAAACAAGAAGCCTTACTAATTGCTTTGGATATAGAGAAAGCCTTCGATTCCTTAAAATGGGAATACTTGTTTAAAGCATTAGAACTCTATGATTTCCCTCATTCTTTTATTTCAGTGATAAAGAATATTTATAAAAATAATCTAGCAAATATAAAATTAGGTCCTTTCACTTCTGAATCCATAGCACTAACAAGAGGCACAAAACAAGGTTGTCCTATGTCCCCAGTACTATTTTCATTAGTTATCAAATTATTTGCCTCCTCAATACACAGCAATCCTAAAATAGAAGGTATAAATATATATAGAAAATACAATTCCAAAATCACGTTATTTGCAGATGATATACTACTCACTTTGACCTATCAAAAAAAATCTTTAAAAGAGCTGGACACACAGGTTGAAAAATTTTATTTAATTTCAGGATTGCATTTTAATAAAACAAAATCAAGTTTTGTGATATTGAATAAAAAAGTGATTTCCTGATAGAAAACAATCACATACTTGGCAAACAAGTTCCCACCTTAAACTATTTAGATATAATCTTAGGTATAAGCATAGAAGAACAACTAACTATAAATTATAATAATATTATAAATACAGTAAAAGATAATGTAGTAAAGTGGAACAGAATGTATTTAACCTTTGAAGATAGGTTGCAACTAATAAAGATGACATTACTTCCAAAAATGTTATATATAGCACAAGCCATTCCTGTGATACCAGCTAAATACTTTTTAAAAGAAATAAACACATTACTATTAAAATGTTTTTGGTATCCCAACAAAAACAGAATAGCTCTCACACATCACATCAGATCCTGGGAACAAGGAGGGATTAACTTTCCAGATATAGAAACTTACATTAATACCTCTATTTTTAGAATCATTATAAATTGGATAGATCCAAATTATTATTTCAATTGGAAAGCTTTGCATACTATCATCTATACAAATGAAAATACCATTTTAAAAGACCTAATGTTAGATGATCACATTAATAAACAATGGCATATTTTATGTGTCAGTTTCCAATGTAATCTAACAAAACCTACTAAATCAAAAAACATAAATGACATGTTTAATTAATTTAGAACATTTGTAAATTCTAACAAGGATATAAAACTTTGGATGGAATTGTTATATCCTTTTAGTATTACAAAAACCTTCCATAACAACATACATAGAATGATCTTCACTACATGGGAAGCAAAACACTTCACTTGTTGGCAACAATGTATTAATAATCAAAAGGTTTTAGACAGCCAACATATAATAAAAACATATGATCTCTCTACATTAGATTGGCTCATACTTCAAAGTGTACTATTATACAAACAAGATCTATGCAGAATAATCAATAATTCTTCTTTTAAAGATAGACCTAAATTTATAAAATATCTGAATGAAATCATTTATAATAATCAAAATTGGAAAAATGTAACTTCAAAATTATATAAAATTTTAATAAATTATAAAGTTAAAACCAATCAGAAGTTTTGGAACTTTATTACTAAAGGACATTCAATAAATTTATCCATGGAAAATAAAACTAAAATGTTATATTCTATTAAATTAACATCTAACATGCAATTTTGGAGAACCTACACATGAAAATTTCTGCATAGACCATTCTATACACCTAATAAATTAGCCAAATTCAATTCTTCTAATAATGTCATATGTTAGAGATGTTTACAAATGTGTAAAGCAGATTGGATACACATATTTCATGATTGTATCAAAGTTAAAAAATTCTTGGAAGATATTAGCAAATTCCTACAAGCTATATTTTCAGATACATTTGTGTTATCCAAGTCTTTAATATTATTAAATGTCAATGAGAATCTGGAATTGAATAATAACAATTTATATCTACTTTGGAATATACTAGCAAATGCTAGGAAATGTATTTCTAGTCAATGGAAATCTGACACCAAACCATCTTTTGAAGAATTTTTAGCACTACTGAAGGAAACTGCACTGATGGAAACTAAAGTAAAGGAACTAAGAATTACACCCAAGATATGGAGCAACAATCCATGGAAGAAAATATTATCTCTTATTGAGACATTAAATTTGAACTCAGACTCTTCATAATTGTAAAGGAAAAAAGAAGAATGGAAAATATTATTTTTCTTTTATATGACATCATCTTGATTAGTTTGGATAATTTTGTAATTAATTTTTCAGGCCAATGTAAATATTGTACATAGTTATCTTGTTATAATTATTAGACATTACTTAATAAGTTACATGATATATCTTAATGAAAAATCAAAAAAACTTTTTTGAGTAAAAAAAATATAGCTTATCGCTTCACAATTTTATTGAATGCTTAACTCAGTTAAGCCTGTACCACATTTTGTATATTTTCTAGTTAATATCCTTAGCTCCTTTTACCAGCTAATTGACAGTATTACAAAGGACAAGGACTTATTAATGAAATGGCACTAAGATTGTTAATCTATGATAGTCTGCAACAGAAAAATGAATCCCTGTTGGCCACTTATTATTCATATTTGTGTTCATATTTTCATAACTGAAGAATCTACATGCTATTTAGAGGAATGGTGTGAAATGCCATATTGAAACGCGCGTTAGAGCGATTTAGAGCGATTTAGCGCGGAGCTGCCACTGTTGCACACTAGGGCAGTGCCGGTTAAGCAGGTTTAAACTATTCGGGCACCTAAAGTCCACTCTTCAAATTTTCCCTTAAAACTACCTTCCTCGAACTATACTACTGATCAAATCAGCATATCCTATAACTAAAAAGATCAACTCTACTTGACTCCAAGTAGACTATTCTCTATCTATTAAACCTAGCACTTGCTCCTACAGTACTTATTACCTTGATACGGCACTCTTGTCATAGATAGTACCCCAAAAAGGCAACCCCATTTCTCGGTCACCCACGTCCCCGAATCTTTTTAAAGTTTTTGTCTACCCTTCTAGCATGTCGAGGATCAGTTGCTAGTGTCCTCTCCTGCTCAGCTGGTGAACCTGGGAATATTGAGGCAATGTTTCAATTGCCTCATGTACACAGACAACCCTTTCCTCCTCCCACAAAACACAAATACATGCGAGAGATGCAACTATACGGCCAAACTGGAGGCTGAGCTCTCTCAACATAGGACTGGCAAGACCAGTCAGGAGGAGAAGGTTACCACACACACTATAGACCCAGTCTCACATAGTACCATTACAACCTCAAATCATACACATAAACACACAAAGACATACGGAGGCTCTGATCAAAATCTACCAAAACAGCAGAGGCCACCAAAGCAGACACCCAAACAACCACCACCTCAGAACACAACACCGCAACACATAGACCTCACAGTCAGAGTGTCAAACAGTCACAGCCCTTAAGGCCAAACACAATGCCAGACACACTAGTCATTGGTGACTCCATAGTCAGACACACTGATGTCCCGCTCACCAGACTGAGTAAGGAGAAGGTCACAGTAAGCTGCCTGTCGGGCGCTAGAATCCGCCACATAACGCAAGCACTCAGGTCTCTCAACAGCAGGTACAAATATGACTCAGTCATTGTCCACGCTGGTGTAAACGACCTGAGACGCACTCCTTGGACTACATGAAAAGAGACATTGAGGAGCTCTCTGATTATGTAGCCCAGGCAGGTATGACCCTGACCTTGAGCAGTATCCTACCTTCACCAAGAATGATGCCACAATACAGAGATAAGATGATCAGCTTTAACAATTGGCTTAAACACTGGTGTCATTCAAAGGGGATCCAGTATCTGTCTGCCTGGGATGACATTCTGGACAAGCCACGCTGTTTCGCAAGGGACGGCTTGCACCTGTCACCCTGGGATTCGGATATTGGCAAAGGCTCTTGCCACCCCATAGTGCCTTTTTAGGCAAGGCTCAAATTCTAAACCTACCACCCTAGAACACAAAAAGGAAAAAACTAAGGGTAATGCTGCTCAATGCCAGAAGTCTAAATCTCAAAATGCACGCACTCGAGGCCCTTCTCAGTATGGAGAACATCGATGTCTGTGCTGTGACAGAAACCTGGTTCAAGGCTCCTGAGAGCACCCCAGCTATCAGGTTTTACCTCATATCATGCTCCGCCCCAAAATCCGGACAATATCAAGAAAGGAGGGGGGGGTATCCATATTCATCAAGGACACCCACACCTCAAGACTGGTGGCAACGCACGATGCATCGGAGACCATCCAGGTGCAATTAACCATAGGCAAGACTGCTCTGCAAATTGTAGCATGTTACAGGCCACCCTCACAAACTCAGGAAACTCACATGGCCTTCCTGAAAACACTAGAGGATAAATGTATCACCAAACACCATCATACTAGGTGACTTCAATTACCCTAATATAGACTGGGAACACTACTCAAGCCCAAACACCCTAGCCCAAAAGTTCCTGGAATTCATAAACTCAAATGCCATGGAACAACTAGTCACCATCCCCACAAGAGGAGATAACATACTTGATCTCATCATCACGAACATGGGAGCACAATGTTCAACACCGAAAGTATACCCCTCACTGGTGAGATCAGATCACAAACTAATCTCGCTGGAGGTCCTCATCCCACCCCCACCTGAAATAAAAAAGACCACAGTAAAGAACTTCTCAAAAGCTGACTTCACACTTCTAAAGACTAGTGTGGTCTCCTTTCAGGCCCCCGAGCCGGCGGAAAACAATACTCAAGCCGCTGAATCCCTTACAAACGCCTTCTACCAGCACCTGCAGGACTGCATGGATAAGGCAATCCCAAGCAAAACAAAGACTCTTTGTACCAAAGGCAAGCGTCCAGTCTGGTGGACCCCAGCCATAAACAAACTCTACAACAAAAGGAGGAAGCTACTACAAGATAGAGCAAAATCCTTAAAAGGTAAGACACCCTTGATCACTATAAGTAAAAAACTAAGAGCTCTCATAAAATCATCCAAAGCAAATTTGAGAGAAAAATAGCTAAAGACTCAAAAGACAATCATAAGGCCTTCTTTAGCTATGTTAGAAACCTAGGAGGAAACTCCCAGATATGCTCAGAACTAGTTCAAAATGATGTGAAGATTACTGATCCTACAGACATTGCCAACATACTGGCTGACAGGTTCAGTGCAAACTTCTCCCCTCCCCAAAAGGAGAGATATCTATACCAAATGAGTGCAGCCCCCAAACATCTCCAGCCCAAGTGAGAACTGCTCTCTCCAAAGCAAAAACACAGCATCCATGGGACCCGATGGTGTCCCCGGCTGTGTGCTCCACGAACTCAATGAGGAATTAAACCCACAGCTAGGACAGCTGTTTAATCAAAGTCTTACCTCTGGATACGCACCCAGGAGTGGCACACTGCAACTGTGGTCCCACTTCACAAAGGCGGTGCCTCCACAGACCCTGGAAATTACCGCCCATTAGCTTGACAAGCCTTATCTGCAAAGCCATGGAGAGGATCATAATGGACCTCATAAATAAAGACATAGGGAATTTGCAGACTTTGGATCCAACCCAGTTTGGCTTTGTCAAAGGCAGATCATGCCTTTTAAACTTGGTTGACTTTTTCAAACAGTCACCAAAGCCATTGATGAGGAAAGGCAGTCCATACAGCCTACCTCGATCTGGCTAAGGCCTTCGATACAATACCCCACTCGGGTATCATTGAAAAACTCATCAGCTTAAATGTTAACCCATACATCACAAGATGGGTTGCAAACTGGCTGAGTGACAGAACCCACAGGGTCAGAGTTGCTGGCGCCATGTCAGACTCAAAGCCTGTCACAAGTGGTGTCCCACAGGGCTCAGTCCTGGGCCCACTCTTGTTTGGCATCTACTTTTCAAGTACAAGCAAACACAGGAGGGTTATGGCTGACAAAGTTTGCAGATGACTGCAAACTGGGCCATAGTAGAAAACACATCTGACACAGATATCCTTCAGAAGGGTCTCACAGAAACGGATAACTGGTGCCAGAGCCACGGCCTAAAGTTAAATGCCAAAAAATGCATAGTCATACCCTTCGGGAAAAACAAGGTTACCCTAGCTACCAAATAGGTGGCAATCCACTGAGCACAGAAGTTATCAGGGACCTGGGGACCCAGGTTGATAGTAGTCTGTCATTCGACACCCATGTAGCTAAAGTAGTTAGGAAGTCCTTCTACATTGCCCACCTTATCATGAAGGGATTCTCATCTAGATCAAGGGAGGTCATAGTCTCCCTTTACTCATCACTCATCAGACCAATGATTGAGTACAATGCCCCATTCGAATGTATCTGACCCGACACTTGCAGCAGCTGGAGAGGCCACAAAAGTTCCTCACCAAAAGGATAAAGGGTCTCAAAATCTGTCCTATGCTGCCCGACTGAAAGAACTCCAGCTCTATTCAGTCGCCACCGCTTGCTCAGAGGTCACCTTTGCCTAACATACAAGGCCATGTCAAACCCAGATTTGATGAATATGCTTCACCTCAAAAAATCTAGATCCATCAGAGCCACAAGGGCGGAGACTTAAACCTCGACACGGCTATTAATAGGACGTGCTGGAGGGATAGATTCATCACCCAAAGACTCCCTATGCTGTGGAACAAAATCCCGGTACATGTGAGGCAGAGCACCTCGCTGGCCTTGTTCAAGAGAAATCTTGACCAATGGATGGGAGATCGCAGATATACCCCAGGAATTACCTCAGTGTCACTGCTCGACAGAGGCACAGCAAAATAATGGGTATAGTTCCCCATACTAAAGGGGTGGCGTAAGCCACAAAACAATGGGCTAGGCTTATAAATGCCCGCTGGCAGATAGCCTAGTATGAACCTATGAACCTATGAGACATAGGGAAATTTGTTGTCAATGTCCATTTATATCACATTATATTAAAGATATTGCTTGATGTTTGTTAGCAATTATGTAAATAAGTAATATTCTATATTACTTAATATTTCAAAATCAAAGTGACTTATAAACTGTTGCATAGAATTAGGTGAAACCTTAGATGTTGAAGAAAACTGTCATTGATATATACAGTATAAATTGTACATCTTGACAGATATTTAGTGTTATCAATATTGCTAATTATACAATTAAGCATTTTTTTATATTTCTGTAAATATCTCAATAAACATACACTGAGAGAGGAATTTCTTGTTGCAATGTGAAAGCTTGTGTCTGGTTAACAACAGTGTTCTAACAACATATACCTACAGTGGATATAAAAAGTTTACACACCCCTGTTAAAATGCCAGGTTTTTGTGATATAAAAATGAGACCACAATAAATCATTTCAAAACTTTTCCCACCTTTAATGTGACCTATAACCTGTACAATTCAATTGAAAAACAAATCTGTTAGGGAAACAATATAAAAAACAGAAAATGTACAATACGCTGGTTGCATAAGTGTGCACACCCTTAAACTAATACTTTGCTTTGTGTGCACACCCTTAAACTAATACATTGTTGAAGCACTTTTGATTTAATTACAGCATTCAGTCTTCTTGGCTACACAGCTGCCATCAATTAAAGAGACTCTGATTAACCCCAAATAAAGTTCAGCTGTCCTAGTAGGATTTTCCTGACATTTACTCAGTCAGGAAAAGGGTACAAAATATTTCCACAGCATTGGCTATACCATAGAACACAGTGAAGGCAGTCATCAAAAAGTGGAGAAAATATGGGACAAAAGTGACATTGCAAAGAACTGGACATCCTTCCAAAATTGATGAAAAGACAAGATGAAAACTGGTTAGGAAGGCTGCCAAGAGAACTACAGCAACAGTGAAGAAGCTGCAGGAATTTCTGGCAAGTATTTGTTGTGTATTACATGTGACAACAATCTCCCGTATTCTCCATATGTCTGTACTATGGGTAGGGTTGCAAGACGGAAGCCTTTTCTTACACAGAAAAACATCCAGGCCCGGCTAAAATTTGCAAAACAATACATCAAGTCTCCCAAAAGCATGTGGGAAAATATGTTATGGTCTGATAAGACCAAGGTTGAACTTTCTGGCCACAATTCCAAAAGGTACATTTGGCGCAAAAACAACACTTTGCATCACCAAAAGAACACCATCCCCACGGTGAAACATGGTGGTGGCAGTATCATGCTTTGGGGTTGCTTTTCTTCAGCTGGAACTGGGACTTTAATCAAGGTGGAGGGAATTATGAACAGTTCCAAATACCAGTCATGTTTGGCCCAAAACCTTCAGCCATCTGCTAAAAAGCTGAAGATGAAGAGGAATTTCTCCTTTCAACATAACAATAACCCCAAGCATACATCCAAATCAGCAAAAGAATGGCTTCAACCAGAAGAAAATTAAAGTTTTGGAATGGCCCAGCCAGAGTCCAGACCTAAATCCAATAGAAAATCTGTGGGGTGACCTGAAGAGGGCTGTGCACAAGAGATGCCATCGCAATCTGACAGATTTGGAGTGCTTTTGCAAGGAAGAGTAGGCAAATATTACCAAGTCAAGATGTGTCATGTTGACAGACTCCTACCCAAGAAGACTGATTGCTGTAATTAAATCAAAAGGTGCTTCAACAATGTATTAGTTTAATGGTGTGCACACACAACAAAGTATTAATTTAAGGGTGTGTGCACTTATGCAACCAGCGTATTGTACTTTATTTTTTATATTTCCCCCCCTAACAGATTTGTTTGTTTTTCAATTGCATTGTACAGGTTATAGGTCACATTAAATGTGGGAAAAGTTTTTAAATGATTTATTGTGGTCTCATTTTTATATCAAAATATGTAGCATTTTAACAGGGGTGTGTAAACTTTTTATATCCACTGTAGGTTGCAGCTTTTCCAGGATATTACAGTTTGTGAAAGTTCAGCAAAACTATAATTCTGGATTTATTTGCATTATAATATATTATAGTATTAATGGAAAGACAAGGAATGCATTGATCACTGCAAAGAATACTACTTACTGATAACATTACTATCTGTAAAGTTCTAATAGCTTTTATCATTCAAAAAAATATTTACTTGTGTTTATCTTATGCTTTTAAGTTTTTCAAAAAAAAATGCCTTGCAATCCAAGGATGTATGTAGGCTGCTAGAGGTACAACATCCACCACCATGAATGTTAATTAGATAAGGCTTATTATATTCTCCTGCATAGCTTTGACGCTAATGAGACTGACAGAATGATTTGCATGCTAAGTATTTCAAAGTTCTTTAATGTAGGCTTCATTGAGGTTAGACCAAATTTGTAGTGCTTCTATGTTATATATTAAACTGACATGAAAACATATTAGAATGGAGAAACGGTCTGCCAAAATTGATAAAATATACCTGCAGAAGTTAAAAAATATGTTTACATTCAAGAACATTTGAGTTAAGAATGGTTGTACAATTTGCAGTAGAAATATAGCTTAAATGCAACCATCTGTAATTACCATGCTTCAAGTAAATTTGACTGAACACAGAAATAATTGAATCCATGAGTGCTGCCAGATTTGTAAAAAATATCCAAAAGTTTCATATTTGTGCATGTTGCTGAAGAAATCATAAAAGTATTTAACTTTCTTTTTTTTTATAACTTTTCTTTAGAATGTAAAAACTCAAAAACAGATGTACCCGAGAAGAAATGTGAGCATTGCTATAAGTGCAGAAAAAAATGCACTTTGACATATTTGGTTTTGCAAAAGCATATTGTTATACTGAGGCACACAGACAATACATGATTATGCTACTGAACTAAAGAACAGAGTTAAACTAGTGAAAATAGGGGCAGGCCATTAAGCGAAACAGATATGAACTTATCATAAATTATGAATGCATGCAGAGCAAATAAAATTGCTACTATACAGTTAAAAGAATTAACCAAGAAAACAAGAATGTGGGCAAAATAAAATGAACATCAAATAACAAGGGAAATAAGAAATAAAAACAGGATGAGTTGTAAAAGTAATGTGCATGGAAAAAAAAAGCCAGTTGAGGATCCAAGACGTAGGCTGTAATGAATGTATTATTTCGGTTCAAGATTGTAATATGTATCACTATAAGCAGGGGAGCAAGTCTTATCCTGGATTATCAAACCTACAGAATCTGTAACAGAAAAGTGGAAATTTCTAAGATGTCTAAATGAAAAAAAAACAAGTATGCTCAAAAACTGGCATGCTGTTGAACATAAACATTAAGAAGAAACGTTTGTTGGTACAGTTGTACCGAAGAAGACTTCATATTGTGAAGACTGAAAATGCACCAAAGCCTGTGAGAAAAAAAATATATGACAAGGCACTTGGGCCATTAGCCTAGTACACACCTATGAACCTATGAGTTGGAATGTTGGCAAGCAATGCTAAAAATTAACAGGAAAAAAGTCAAATTTAAATCAGACACTACTGCAGAGGGTAATACTGTATCACAAAATACTTTTAAACAATTGGAGTTAGAAGATTTTTATAAGATCTGTTTGTGATGCATGTATTTCTCTGTGTTTGAATTTGTGGTGTTATTAACCTATTCTGGCCACTAGGTAGCACTATTATTAGAAACTGATGACAAATGAGTACAAAATTATTAAATTCAAGAGCAATTAAAGATTTGAATTAAAGATGTGAACTCTAATGTATTGGATTGTGTTGTTTTAAAGAAGCTAGAGGTAGTGAAAGTAATTCGTAGTGTAAAAGGAAAGACTGCATGTGTTAAAAATCAATCACACGGTCACACAGACATATAAAGTACTGTGCACAGAAACAAAATCTTGCTTGATTATACTTATTTATTCACAGGCCTATGAAGTGTATCAAAACAATATCATATACCAATAAAATTTGACAATGTGCCAGTGATTCATTCTACTGAGAATCACCCACAGAACTCAAAAGTAAAGAAGAACAGGAAGCAAAGATTAGCAGTCAATAAAAAGCAGTTAGGGGCAACAGAATGAGTGAATAGTATGGTCACAGCTATGAAAAAATACAAGATTTGCATTTCTGTTGATTTGAAATACCCAAATAAAGTTATGAAAAGAAAAACCTTTCCCCATGTTTACAGTTAAAGTGGTCTCAAGAATTCAAAATGCTATTTTTCTTAGTATTAGATGCAAGCCAGTATTTCTGGAGGACAAGAACAGATGAAGCAAGCTCCTAACTTTCTACTTGTGATATACTATTAAGATGATACAGATTCTTTAAAGTTCAGTTTGGTATTTCATCGCTACAAGAAGTTTTCCAAGTAGTTGTTGCATAAGTAAGCAAATATTTGGAAGTTATAAATATAAATGATGCTCTATTAGTGTGGGATCATAACAAATACACATGACAACAAACTAATGCAAAAACTGAACAGGTTTATTTTAAGATAAATAAGAGCAAATTTAAAACTAAGGTGAGAAGTCTGAAATACATGGATCATATCTTAAACTGGATCATTTTTCTTAAGCTTGTTTCAGAAAAAAAATTGAGCAGCAGTACCAGTGCTAAGTTTATAAGACAAAAAGACATTACTAAGGTTTCTAAAATGACAAAGAATCTTGCAATGTTTCTAGCTAATGTATCTGAGGTAAATATGGATTTAAAAACTTATTAGAACAAGATCTGGAAATGAACAAGAAAAGAGTTGTAAAATGCTGAAGAAACTAGTTACAGATGTTCCAAAACGACAATACTATGATATGAAAGTGCCAGTTGTGTTGCAAGCATAGGGCAGTCAGAATGGTTCAGGAGCTGTGATCCTAAAAGAAAACAGACCAGCTGCTTATGGGTCAAAACCATTTATAGATGCAGAAAAGAGATCTGCTCAGATAAAAGGAATTGCTGGCAGTAGTGTAATAATGTAATAAAATCCATGAATATACCTATGTTGGAGATGTTCAATGGAAAGAGATTACAATCCCTTCTAAAGCATATTCAGGAAGTTATTGTACAAAACACATCTGAGACTGAGAGCACATTACTTAATCTATATCTAATCTACAACAGCATAATTTGAATACAATTTTGTTGAGAACAACACATTTCCCAGAGAAGCATGAAGAGCTGCTTGGAGAAAATCAAGATATTCCTTGTGTAACAGCATTCCAGAGGTACACCAATGATGACAATGAGATGCAGTTTCTGAAACATGTTAGAAGGAAAGTTTGGCAAAAGTCCTCAATCTTCTGGCTTTTTCCCGGTTAGGGGTCGCCACAGTGGATCACCTGTCCTCTCATGATTGGCAGTGGAGTTTTATGGTATCGAGTTGCCAGCCCGGCGCCCAAGCTTCCATGGAAGGCACACACATGCATGCATGCCTAGAGACAATTTAGAGTATCCAATCCACCTACGTCTTTGGGATGTGGGAGGAAACGAGAGCACCCGGAGGAAACCCCCACGACCACAGGGAGGACATGCAGACTCTGCACCGAAGGCACCCCAGCCGAAGATTGAACCGGAGAGTCTCTTGCTGTGAGGCGGCAACACTAACCACTGCACCACCGTGGCCACCCTTGCCAAAAGTCCTCAATAAGAAATAAAATTACTTCTTATTTCTTCGTTGAAAAAAAAAAAGAAAGATGTGTCCATGGATCATTCAAAGCAGACAAAATAATAGTTCTTAATCATATGGGTAAACAAATGCTTGAGAGCATATATAAATCATATCAAGGAATAATGAAGTGCAAAGAAAGGGCAAAAACTACAATGTTTTCACAATGAATATCAACAGAATTGGAATACACAGTACATAGCTGTAATATTTGTGGTACATGCCATAACAATAAAAAAATAGTAAAATGCTGGCATTCCCAGTTCCAGATCATTTGTGATGTTGCATGAATACTGATTTATTTTAGTTCAAGGAAGTCTTACATTTTATAAGTGAGGATTATTATTTCTAGTTCTATAAAATACTCAGACTGACAGACAAGTATAAGTGTGTTTAGTTCATTAAAGTCTATATTTTTAAAAGAAGGCGTGATGTCCCCACTCTGGGCCAGTAATAAAGGAGCCTGAATCCTCACCACTGACACTGGAGAGGGACATTCACTTAGAATACAAATGGAAGCACTCAGTATTTCCAGATGCAGACCTCTCTGCATCAAGCACAATTTCCCTTAAGAGCACACAGGGAACACAGTCAGCCCGGGGGGGGGGTCTGGATTTTTTTTATATTTGTCTCCCTCCAGGGCCACAATAAGGCTCAATACTAGCACAGCTATAGGGTTAAGTCCTCAGCTCGGTGTCCAAGTCAAGTCCTCCAGCACCCTCTCTGTGAAACCAGTGCTTTATGTCCCTGATCCAAGTAGCTGATACACACACACTGTGAGAATTTATTTACACACAAACACACACACACACACCTGGGAAAGGCTGGCACAGATTTATCCGCTGTGCCTCATTCTGCCCAGACTATAAGGTAATTATTACTGCCACAAGTCACTACAAAGCCAGCTACCTAAGGATCTTGCAAGGGTACCCAATTATACTGAGTGAAATTAATATTAATACAAATGGTAATGTTGACCAAAAGGCCAGGCTTCAGGAATGGCCACAGTGCCACCAATATATATAAGTACTCTCAAATGTTAAATTATTCTCCAAAAGACCAGCCAAATGAAAAGTTTAACTATACTTAATAATAAATAATAAAAGAACATGAAAATATGAAATATCTATTTACAGTAAACACCAGAGTTTCATCACAGGAAATATTAAAAATAACACAGGTAGACAGGTTTACATATTTACAGAAAAACAATACTTAACTAATCTCACTATATTTTCTTGACTGATCTAAAGAGTTGTTATTCCCTGATTACTTAGTAGAGCAAAACAAGATGAAGTAAGTGAGGGATCCTTCTATGTCAGGTTCCAAGAAACAGACTGCTCTGAGACTTTAGTCAGCTAATATTAAAACATTATTTCTGTACAG